>NW_024613666.1:0-1937 GCF_008729295.1 Plectropomus leopardus
TTTGGGGCCGTTGCTGGTTAAACAAAAAAGAGATCTTTCTCTTTAACAAAACTGTTTATATCTTCAAGGATCATTTCCATAATGTTGTCAGACGCTTAGAATAACAATCGGAGATTTTGAGTGGAAAAACAAACACTTTTAGTGGACGTAAGTAAAGGGTGCTCAGTTGCCTGCAGCTTGTTGCTGTAATAAAGCAACAAAACGTAGAGTTTGTCACTCATTCGCTCGTCTCTCTCTGTTGTTTCTGGAGTGAAAAGAAACCACCATCCCAACTGGTTTCCTCTCCTCGCGCTCTGTGGCTCATTTTATTAGGTTCGTTCACGTCCTACTGGTTATTTGCCAGTTCAGCTGCTACGTTACCTTTCCCATGAAGCCTGTTGCTCCGGTTATCAGCACACATTTCCCCGCATAGTATTCTGGGATGTTCACCATGATGTCTGTCGTCCCGTTCAATGAGCTCCTCAACACCACTCCACCTGCACAGACAGGACAGAAACACAAAAAAGACAAAAGGGAGGATTTTAACGGTGAGACCGACGTCATGCCTGAGCTTGTTTCATGAGGAGTTTCTGCTGTGGAGGCTGAAAAAAAACTGAAACAAAGATCCAGTGAGAGAACAGGCCAGGAGACCGAGTCTGTGGAGACTCCAGCAGTTTTTATCAGGTTGATTATGTCGGGGCAAAAAAGCAAAGTCAAGTCACTTTATTAAAAAGGCCATAAAACACATTTTATGTCAGTATTTAACCCCTGATGCACTTTTCATTCTTCATTTTTTAAACTTTTTTGTCTATTCTAAGACTTTCCAGTTCAGCTCCTACAATAAATCTAAAATACACTGTGTAAACTAAACTACATTCAGACTGTTAAATGCCAAAACATTGCACCACTGAAGCCCATTCAAACTGACATTTTTGATCCCACCGCCATTAAAACATAAAAACATGCACTGTATCATTTCTGGGTGTCATTCTGGGCTTTTACGTTGAAAGTTGTAATTTTTACTGTTTTCCACCTGATGATGTCATTTTTTTACCTTATATTGCATATAGAGAAAATACCTGCTATTTCCACCAGGTGCACTGTCACAATAAATGCTGCTGCTAATTATTGACATATCCCAGACTGTGATCATGAAAAAATCTACTTAGCATGTAGTATATTGAAAATAATGTTTGTTTGTGTTTTTTTCATCTAAAACATGGCATTTAAATGATTAATACTCTGAAAACTAATGACTAATTGATATTTATGAATAGGACTGATGTCGGTTAAAAAATGAACTCAATGAAAATAGAATAAAACATTAATTTATCGTATTTTTTAAAGCTCGATTATGAAAAGCCTATGCAGTGTGATGTGGCCCTCTGTGATCACTAAATTCTTCTGTTTTTGGATTTTACTGTATTTTCACCTGATTTCATGAAAAGTGATGCCACAAACTTCCACGCACCGAACAGTTTTTAGAAATATTGAAATGGAAATGGAGCTTCTCCTGATGGAGATCAGCTGAGTTTTAATCCTTTTTTTTTTTATCAAGTCTTGATATTTCAGTCTTTAACATTTAATTTAAAAATTCACGTAACAATGGAAAATGCCCTATGTCATTTTCAAAAGCCCGGGGCACGAATGTGATATTTTTACTTATGAAGTGACAAACAAAAGCACAGCAGCATGTCACATGAAGTAAACTCCTCACTGCTAAACTTGCACCTCGTCACCTTCACCAGAGCGTCAAAATAAAGAGGGAAAAGTCCTCCAGCGGGCCGCACTGGACCCTTTGACGGGCCGGTTCTGACTCATGAGCCACATGTTGAACCCCCCAACTCTTTGCACTACTGTTTGTGGCGTTATCAGTCAGATTATGTTTATTTTTAAGTGAATGATTCGGCAGAGCTGATAACAGGCCATTCAGGAGATAACGCGTCGAATCATTAACT
>NW_024613667.1:0-1396 GCF_008729295.1 Plectropomus leopardus
ATTGTTTGTTTGTTTTTTTTTAAACTTTTTTTTCCTTGTTGTTTTTGCTAATTTTTAGGTAATTTGCTATTTTTTTGGGGTAATTTCTTCTTAAATTACTAACTGCATTCTGTCCATTTCTGAGAAAGAAATCAAATCAGTTTGTTTGCGTTTCAAAGGGTTAAGGTCTCTTTTTTTGCAAATGAAACTTAACTTTGGAGTCAAAGGAATAAAAATAGAAAAATAAAACACCACATTTTCAGCCTGAGCCATGTGCAATGTGCATTTGATTTGTGCATGAGACGATAACGAGCTTGATGATCCTCTTCTCTTCGTGTGCTTTCTCTAATCTGATCAGACAGTATACATACAGTATACATGTATGCATGCAGGGTGCTGAGGACTGCATGTGTACACATATAAACGCGTATACTGTGTATTATATCATGACTCCAGCTTCCTCTCACTGTCGCTCCTAACGCTTCCTGTGCTTTAGCCCTACTGAGCATGTTCAGGCTTCTGCCGACGCTGCCCCCGCCGCTCCGCAGCCTCCGGAACCTGCTCCCGCTTCACCTGGCCACGCCCCTTACAGGTAACCAATCACACCTCATTCAGCTGTTTGGGTTTTGATGCGACTCACAGATTTCTTCTCTTGAGTTTGTGGTCAGGCAGGTGTGTTGCGCTCAGTTGGGACTCACAGGATGTCAGTGAAAAGAGCTTTCGTGTGTTCGTTTGTTGGCTCTCTAACGGCGCTGATGGTGCGCTGAGTGAGACGAACTTCGTTGGTTTATTTTAGGGCTTTTTTGGCTGTTTTGTGGGCAGCAGAAAGACAGCTGAAAACATTCACTAAGAAACACAAAACACTGAAAGGTGATTAGAAAACATCTCACCGAAGCGTCACCAGCACTGACCCTGGTGACCTTCAGGATGCAGATCGTCATGGTTACCTCTGCTGTTGTTGTCTCTACACCTGCAGCCTGAAGCGTCACTCTGCAGCTGGTTACGGACTCCAGCACAGAGCTGCAGTCTCCAGGTACCGACACCTGCGGGGGTCGAGTCAAACGCGTTTCATTCGCTTCACGCTGCCTCTTTCTCTGCGCTACGTAACACACCTGCCATCAAACGGAGGCTTCTTTATCTTTGCAGAGCCATGAGTGGATTCAAGGCCTCAGTATGCTTCAACTTAACTCGTGTTTGATCTTGTCTAAAGTGGTCTGAAGTCCTCAATGGAGGGTGAGATGAAAAGACTATTAACCCTTTGAAACCTGGACTTTATTTGATGTTTGATGTCTTTAAAAAAAAAAAAAAAGGCGGTAATTAACTTGGCAAGAAACGTCCTTCAAATTGAAAGAAATAAGTATTAAAAAAAGTGCAAATTACCTAAAAATTAGTTTTATGCTGCAGTCACCCGGTACCA
>NW_024613668.1:0-1672 GCF_008729295.1 Plectropomus leopardus
TATATATATATTGCTTTTCAACTGAAAAAGTGGTTTGGAGATTTAGTTAAATAGTTTTTTGACAACAGTTGGAGCTCTTAAAGAATTCATATGCTAATTATAACAAAATTTCACACAAATGTCTAAGAGGACATATTGATAAGGTGATGAAATTTTATATCTAAAAGGTCAAAGGTTAATTTCCAGTTGCCGTAATATAGCCTCTGTTTCCCTCACAGTGCTGGAGCAGGATTTAGATGTGCCGTATTTGACACGGATTTAGTGACATGTTTAGTTTTCAGTGTTGAATGAACATTGATGATTTGTTGTGGTGTCTCCACAGCCATAGACTACAGCGAAAGTAGCATGATGGAGGCTCGGAGCTCTCTGGGAATCATCTCCACCTTCATGAATGACGCTCAGGCCTACATGAAGGGTCAGCTGCAGTGTTCATCCGTACAGGAAGCTGTTCTCTGGGAGAGGTACGAACTTCCTCCACAGCGTGATTCATTAGGATTAGAAGGCATGTCATCTTTAAAAACAGCCAAATAGCCAAAGTTACACCCCTTATCATAGCCAGATTGTAAAAACAGAGACTGTTGTTGGATTTTCAAATTTCAGGTGGTCCTTGACCACATCACTGGGGATGCTGAAATTATGTTTAAATCTTAAACATTTGAAAAACATATTTGGAGACATTTTAAAGTCATGGAAAAGTTTTGAATTGATGTCCTTTAAAATGTGTGTTGACTGCATTTATTGTATTTGTATCTCATATTTTCTGTTCTGTGTGTGAGGGGTCAGGGTTGGGAGGACAAGCCTTTATTTCAAGTTTCTTTGTACTAGATGGAAATACTCAAGTAAAGTTCAAGTACCTCAAAATTGTTCTTAAGTTCAGTGCTTGAGTAAATGTTCATAGTTACTCTCTAAAGGAAACCCTCCCGCTCAAAAATAATCTAAACATCAAATGATTATTCCTTATTTTAGTTCTGTTTGAGCTGAGAAGTTGTTTTCTTGTGTTTCAGGCTGGCTGAGACTAAATCCAGCGTGATGAAAGCTCTGGCAGATGACTTTGACACCCCGAGAGCCATCAACGCTGTGATGAATCTGGTTTACCATGGAAACTGCCAACTCCAGCCTGTTTCTCAGGTAACTCACTGTGGGTGACTGAACATTGGACTCTCCTGGAATTACACCAACAGACAGTTCTGCTCAGTCTGCTCGTCAATCAGTGTTGTTTACCACAAGCCTCACCAGCAGCTGAACCAAAGCAATTCTTGTCCTGTGTCGGTAGAAGAAAGCTGATGGAGTCATTATGCAAAAGTTGACATTAAAGTTGCGACAGGCTGAAAGCCAAGATTTAAATGCTCAGTTTAAAGCACTGACAGTGAGCTAAAATACTGAGTCCAGGTGTGTGTTTGTGTGTGTGTGTGTGTGTGTTTGTGTTTCTGTTCAGTCAGAGGGAGGGGCTCGGAGCCCTGCAGTGTTCGGAGCGATGGTCAGCTACATCAGAGATGCCCTGGATGTGTTCGGGGTGGATCTGCTGCACAGTAAGGTCAGCAGCAGTGCAATGTAACTACTCAAGTACTGTACTTAAGTACCAGTTTGAGTTTCTTGTACTTTACTTGAGTATTTTCTTTTCATGCCACTTTATACTTACTCCATTCAGAGGTAAATGTTGTGCTTTTTACTC
>NW_024613669.1:0-1733 GCF_008729295.1 Plectropomus leopardus
AACATTATATATCAACTCTTCTAGAGTGGCGTGGTATATGAGCTGACTGTCATCGGGAGGTGAAGGGAATTGTGGATGGCTTGTCACTTAGGCAAGATGCCTGCTTAGCCACAAAAAAAACTGGTGTTTGTTAAGGGACCCGTTGGTGAGTTTGCACTGGAGATTGCAGCCAGTTATCATTCTGAAGCCGTGAAATGCCGCCACTTTTGCAGTGCTATTGCTTTAAGATCCCAAAGCCAACAGCCGGCCTTTATGCGTGCATGATACATCGCTGGACGTTGTCAGCTGAGAGCGCAGCCGGACAGAACCATTAGTGGTGTAATTATGCCCTGACATCAGTTACAAGCGCAGACAGACACGCCCCTTTACAGCGTCAGGTTGAAACACTGCCAGTAACGGTGTGATATAAGGAGCACAAAGGTCTCTATACGTCCAACAAACCCCGGACTTTCATCCAGGAGTCTGGTGTTCTCTTCTTGTCTGCATGTGATGAGGTTTTTTCTACACCTTACCATGTGCCTCTTTCACCTAAACATAACCAACCGTGCCAGCATGTGCACTTATTGAAGTCATGGCTTTGGCTGCCATGAGCTTTTGTTGCCATAACTATAGGCAAGGTAATCAACCATGTGCTTGTGATGACATCATGGTAGCAACATCCTGGAACATTAAAAGCAGGCGCAGAAGGATATATACAGCATAATATGTAGACAGGGAAGACCACTGACAAAGCAGAGATGTGTGGATGGGGTTGTGTTGTGTCCAAAACATAAAGTGTTTTCGTAACCATAGCCATAGTGTTTTT
Source organism: Plectropomus leopardus (assembly GCF_008729295.1). Classification (NCBI taxonomy): domain Eukaryota; kingdom Metazoa; phylum Chordata; class Actinopteri; order Perciformes; family Serranidae; genus Plectropomus; species Plectropomus leopardus. The sequence continues at coordinate 806 of NW_024613669.1, forward strand.
TTGTGCCTAAACCACAGTGGTGTTGAAATTTAAAGTTTCTATCTGCTACATAGTAGCACACTAATGTGACATCCATGATTTGCAAAAACATAACATGCCAGAATTTATTCTCGTATCGCTTGTGTTGCATTGACACCGATTAAGTAATATGACATGCTTTCTTTAAGTAGAACTAAATATTTTGCTGCTCCGCTTAATTTTTTCCGCTTAATTATTATTGCACTCTGAAAAAATAAAATAAAATGAAAAAGAGAGAAGTGACAATTGTTATTGTGGACATTTGAGTCTGTTCCAGCGTTTCCCCCGTGGACCGCCATTTTAAATGACCGTCGACATGACACCTCCAATGACAAACAAGGTCGTAAAACTTCCCCAAAGCCTAGAAAAGCTGGTCTGCATGTTTGTACTGTCATTTTAATGTTGATTCTGTTGGACAGAGCGGGGGCTGAGGGAGACACTCGTGAGCACTCTTATCTAGTTCTTCGAATACATCCATAGTTCCATTTTAGCCAAAATGTTCGTGCGTGTTGTCAAGTCGGACATTGCCTGGCCCATATATGGCACACTGCTGACTGGACGTGACAGTATAAACAATCACTTAACATGCATCTCCCAGTGGACACAGCAGTCTGTCAGCTGACTTCAACTCTCTCTAAACCCACAGTCAGGATGCAGCTGTCCAAGTTCATGTTTACTGGGGTCTTATTTGTATGTGATGACAAAAAGGATGATATTTTTTTACTGCTGGCTAAATTAACTGGCTGGTACAGCTCTGCTGACGATATCTAAGAAAATGGTGGTAAAGAGCAGTGAATGCCTCCATCCTATCGTTTCCTGAAATAGGTTTATTATTTCATAAATAATAATAAAACAAAATAAAATATTTGTGTATTAGAAAAAAATACAAAAAATAAATTTAAAAAAAATG
>NW_024613670.1:0-1009 GCF_008729295.1 Plectropomus leopardus
ACGAGAGAAAAGAGAGTTTCAGTCTGATGAAATAAATAAATAAATAAATAAAAACCAACGTCAGTTTCAGCTTGGCGTCAAACATGATGGACGTATAACCAGCAGTGCAATAAATACTCGAGTACTGTACTCACACTTTTAAGGTACTTTGCTTGAGGATTTGCATTTTTTGCTGCTTTACACATTCACTCAACACTTTGGAAGCCAATATTTTACTTTTCACACATTTATCTGACAGCTTAAGGATCTACAGATTCAGAATATTAACCCTTTGAAATCAGAGCAGCCTGGCTTGATTTGTTTCAAAAACACGCGAGGAAGGCAATGAGCAACATAACAAGAAATGACCCAAAAGTGAGAAAGAAAAAAAGTACAAGAAAATGACCAGAAATTTTTTGCAAAAAACAATCAATCAATCAATCAGTCAATCAATCCTTTATTCCAGACTCAGGGTCCATAAACTAAAAAATCATTTTAAAAAACCTACCTGGAAAAAGTGCTTAGATTGTAATAATAATTCTCTAACATGACTTGATTAAAATATAGAATTATGTTACTTATCTGGACATTTTGCCCAGCTTTTTAAAAATAGATAGATTTTTTGTGGTTAAAATTAATGAATAACTAAACAAATAACCTGGAAAATTGCATAAAAATTGCAATAATACTGTAACATAGTTTTAAATATGTAATTCTGATAATTTGCTATAAATATAAATAAATATAAATATATATCTTTTTTCCCTCAGACATTTTCAAATCATTACAGTCTTCCAGGTTTTGTGGGTTACATGTGAATTCTGGTCAAATAACTAATCAATTANACGAGAGAAAAGAGAGTTTCAGTCTGATGAAATAAATAAATAAATAAATAAAAACCAACGTCAGTTTCAGCTTGGCGTCAAACATGATGGACGTATAACCAGCAGTGCAATAAATACTCGAGTACTGTACTCACACTTTTAAGGTACTTTGCTTGAGGATTTGCATTTTTTGCTGCTTTACACAT
>NW_024613671.1:0-1240 GCF_008729295.1 Plectropomus leopardus
ATATCAAAGTGCTGATATGTCCTGAAATCTGGAAATTTAAAAATTCAACAATAATTTGTTTTTCCAGCTTCTAGCTGTTTTAGATGGTGCATTTTTGTTCTAAGAAATGTTCAGAAATCACCCAAAAAAATTAAGATAAAATATTAGCCAAAAGTTTTTCTTCAAAAAATTGGCCAAAATGGTGGAAAGCCAAAATATTTTCCTTAAAAATTGCCAAAAAATGTTAAGAAAAAAAATCACCACAACGATCTTTTCACTACAAATTGTTAAAAAAGATTATCACACAGTTTTCTTCAAAATGTTTTCAAGAAAAAAATGCTTACCAAGGATTTTTAAAGGAAAAAAAGTTGTCAAAATGTTTTCTGTAAAAGATGCCAAAAAGTTTAGTTTAAAAAAAAAGCCAAAAGTTTATAAAGAACATGTTTTTTAAAGCTGTATGCCAGTCTCTTAATTTATTTTAAAAAGCTTTTATATAATGATGAAAAACAACCAATAAGGAGTACTGATGGTCATTTCAGAGTGTTTGGTCTTTAAAATTTGCCCAAAGTCTCAGCAGATTTTCGCGGCTGACACTAGCCTCTTTACTATTTGCACTGATCTCATTTTTGACAACAGTGTTTATTGTTAAACTGTAAAACATCTTTCCTTCATTACATATCTTTGTCACAAGTGTTTGATAACCATTCAGCATACCAAACTCCAGTTATCCCATCAAAACAGCAGGTGAGGTGAACCTGCACCGCCACCACTCGTGTGTCCCACCTGTACATTTTTGCAACACTTGACTCAAAACCACTCAAACACTGGCTGTAAAAACACCGCGAGAGAACAAAACCGCCCTCAAAGGACTGAACATGCTTCAAGAGAGAAACGCAGCAGAGCGACAGGAAAACACAGCAAAGGCTCTCACACTGAGCTAAAATAAAACCAGTGCACATTAACTCAATAAATAACATAAACATGTAGTTTCTTTCCGGGGGTGGGGGAGAGGAAACGCTCAGATTGTTCTGTAGCAAGTCATCATGTGAATGCAGCGTCGTCCTTTACAAATGAGATGGTATGGATCTTTTTTTTGCGACTAATCGTGCAGCCCTAGTCTCAGACCACATCTGTCGCATTTATGTCTGGCTTTGGGTGAGTCTCATTTGGCATTATTGTTTCACAACCAGACAACCATTTATGGCTGACAGGCTGTGAATGTCCAATTTTAGCCATATGGTGGGTTATATATTAACATTTA
>NW_024613672.1:0-1165 GCF_008729295.1 Plectropomus leopardus
GGCACATTAAACAAGAACAACCAGGGTCAGCTTTGTTTTTACAGGAACTGTAAAGAGGTAACTACAGTTCTGCTGCCTACATTGAAAGAAATAAATGTCAGAAAATCTCACTGCTCTGAATAAGCATCTGCCAACAAAAGTCATATTTTTAAAACTTATTTAAAACTAAATCATCAGGTCGAAACCATATAACTCAACTTCTCTTCAGTCTGAATTGTTGTTCCTAGACACAGTTTTAAATTTGCTCACAAGGTTTTTCTTAAAAAGAACAAATCAAAGTGAGGCCTTTACACATCAAACCACCTTCACCTCCTACACACCGTGACAGAAAAACTTTGAAATATATCTAAGATTTGTGTCAAAACTCACCAGCTCTCCCAATGCTCATCCACAGAGGGATCGCCACCAGCAACGGGCTCCTGCCCCATACGGCCATGACGACACAGGCTCAACGTGGACAAAAGCGTGCTCCGTAAAGCGGCCAGCACTCAGCAGACACGACGACTTGTGGGTGGCTTTTCCCTCTTCTCTCTGGTGAGAGCTCGAGTGTTGCATACCTTACAGCCAACACAGGGGAAGTTGTGGTCTGAGCTCTAAGTCCATTTGTGTCAGATCTCATCAGACCACTCCCCCCCGCTAACACCAACCAGAGGAAGGACACACAGCGAGGCTTTGGTCTCCGTCTCTGTCTGTCACCGTTCATACTTGATATTCAGAGGTAAGGAAATGGAACATTTAAAAAAACAACAACCAATGTTTAAGATCTTATTAAAAAAAACACTGTTTAAAGTTGACAACTTTGCTGTTGGGTCATAAAATATTTATTAGGGTTATTTGAGCATTGTACATCACTGATTCTGATCATTTGTCAGAAGATTCACTACAGCGGATAGTGAACAGGAAGAGAGCCTGACTAACAGATGTGTGAAGGAGAGACTTCTTCTTCATAGAACAAAAACACGAGCAGCATCATCTTAACGATCGACCTCACCAAACACTATGTCCTGTGTACCTGTCGCAAGAACAAGAAAAGGTTTTTACAGCGTCACACAAATGATGATATTTGGGCTTTGGAAACTAAATTCTTGAGCAATTTCTTACCAATAATGGCCACAACATCAGCCAACATGTGTCCTTTGGCCATTTTATCCAGGCCGGCCTACAA
>NW_024613673.1:0-1844 GCF_008729295.1 Plectropomus leopardus
AGTTTTGTAGAAAATTAAACACGTTGAATCACATCAGAAGTTGGACGATTCGGGGCGATGATGTTTAAGTCATGCGATGGTGTAGTTGGTTTAGAGCCTAACAATCGCTTTTTGCATCTTGCAATTTCATTTACGCTTCAAAACACACAAAAGTGGTCATCTGTGAAGATTATCACGCTGAACAAAACATTTAAGTATCATAAACTTGTGTTCGTCACAGAGCTTATTTTTGGCGATAATCGAAAATCCTGTAAGGTTTTTGACGAGGGAACGAGTGCGATGCCTACAACGATACGTCATCCCTTCAACACTCTTTAGACGCAGCTGACTATCCTCGTAACAATTTGGCCACAATTTACAAATACTTTTGATTTTCCTCAATCACATAATAATTAGAGCTCCTAACTCCCGGGTGTTTGCTTTCGCTGAAGGCGCTGTGCACACGCACGTGCACGTGATACCACCTCCGCTTCGTTTTGGGCCAGGAGAAACCCTGTCTGAAGCCCGCTGCTGCTCGTCTCTGCTGCAGGCTCAGGGATACAAAACACAGCACACCTGAGTCTCTGACTGAGCTGTCAGGTTGAGCTGTATTGTGGGTAATGTAGGCAGCAGAGTGTTTGAGGAGTCTAATGGTAAACCTAGCGCCACCATGAGGTCGATATCATTGTTTCATGTTATTGCTTCCTTATAGACAGATTTGACTTCATTTTTATTTTTGGATGTTCATCTGAACAGCTTTACACTCACTAAAAGACTCTCTTTACTAACATTTGATTAGATGTAATAACTTGTAATAAAGTGTTTTCTTTCATAATTTGTCCCAAAATTAATGTTTCTTTGCAAGAAACTTCTTGGAAATTATTCAGAAATTATAAACATTAAATAAACAGCCACCAACTCTAACTTAAACAGCAGAGAAACATTTTTGTTTTTGGATGAATTTTAATGCGTTTTATCCTCAGTTAAAGCTCACAGTAACATATTGCGTATATTTGGACAGTATTTCATGGCCTATCGATTAATCGATTAAATTACACGTTCGATTAAATTCTTAACGACCAATTAATTAATCATTGATTAATTGTTATTCGCTATGCACAATATATGTATATATATATATTTGCAAAGACTGGGATATATTTCATGATATTGAGATTTTTTTTAGATAATTGAAAGAGAGTATCAGCAAAAAACTGTACTTTAAATATTTTTTAAATTGGTGCCGGTTATATTCAGTTTAATGTTCCATTTTTTTGTATTTGAGCAGTATACTGAAAAGAGCGGAAAACACAGTACACTTTATCATCTGTTTATTCATTGCAAGTAATAACTTTATAGCAATATTCATTATCACATATTTTTCTGATTTCGTGTCTTATTGATGACATATTTTGGCCGCAGCGACAAACACAACACAAGATTGTGAAAAAGCCAAAACATGCAAAAAACAAACAGCCTTTAAACACTAGTGGATCAGTGCAGCTGAGCTCTGCACACATGTAAGACGCCTGCATCATCAATCAGTTCAGTATTGATCCGATATTAGAAATCTATCACAAGATGGGTGGCTTTTTGAGAATTTGTTTAATTTTAACCCAGATTCCCCTCATCGCGAGCGGAGATAATAAGGACAAGACAGAGACACAGAGAGAGTCAGCAGGTAGGATGGTAGTTTTAAACGGCATCTGCGAAAATTGTTCAACTGCGTTGCCATAGCAACAGCGAGCATGTAGATCAGGGGGCTTTTTTTAACATGCACACACACACACACACACACACACACACACACAGTGACACTGTGAGGTTATCACAGGATTCCCTGCTATTCCAGTTTCTATGACAAC
>NW_024613674.1:0-1025 GCF_008729295.1 Plectropomus leopardus
CATGTTTATATGTGGTATCAATATAAATAAATAAAGTTGAATCAATGTGATAAAACAACTGTATTTTGGGAAATTGCACCAATTAAATCATTCTGAAAAAAGCAATGAAACATCCCGACAGCTTCTTCTTCTTTTTCTTTTTTTTTTATGGCGTTGTCCACTTGCTTATGCAAAGAATACTACATTACCGTGCTGTCTGTTGTTGAAATGTAACTTGCAAAATAAACTCGCCTTACCTTAATTCCTCTCTTTGGATTTCTTTCCTTCAGACACCAAACAAACAATCATTTGTCTTCTCTATTTTACAGCAAGAGGCCTTAATCACGTAATTTACTAAACAAATATAAAAAGGTAAAGGCCGTTCAGTGAGAGAATCAAGTGAATCTTGACTTCCCAAATTCATGAGCTTCACTTCCCTTGAAAATCACACTATAAATTACCGGCTCTTTGCAGACCGAGTGACGAGCGTTAATTCTCACCATATCCGCCTGTGTGGAGATGCGGAGAGAGAGCGAGTTGATGCCGCTGGAGGTGAGGACGGCGAGGTGAGGAGCCAGAGCGCTGCAGGCGGCCAGAGCCATCTCCTTCTGAAACACGCTGCAGGACGACAGCACCGACGCCAGGCTGCAGTCTGGAGTCTTGAGCTGGTAAAACACCTGCAGAGACGTTCAGACATTCACGCGCCTGGACCGTCTGCTGACTAAACGCCACAACTTTTATTCAGTGCGTGAAACTAATGTAAAGAATGAGTTAATCAAAAGGAGAATCCACCTCAGTGCATCTGATGCTGCGACCGTCCGACTCAAACTCCGTGTCCTGCTGCATCCTCACGCTGGCGACGCCATCCAGAGGCCTCCCGTCAACGCCGCTCGCTTTGCTGCAGAGGAGCATTGAGGTGTCACGAACGAACAAAATAACAATTCAAAAACACACTTACCTGCATACATTATATTTGTGGCATCTGCAGAACTGCAGCTCTGACACACATTAACACAAGCACACACGCATATGGTTAGTGTTTTTTT
>NW_024613675.1:0-1681 GCF_008729295.1 Plectropomus leopardus
TAATTTTTTATATGTAATTATGATAATTACAAATACAGTTTTTCCTTAGCTTTTATCTTTTTTCAAGACCTTTTTCATAATTTTTAATTTTTTATAATTTTCTAAAGTTTGTTGTTGCCTTTTTTTCCATGTTTTGAAAGAAATCGTGTCAATTTGCTCAATGTTAAATACCTGTAAAAGGCATCTGAAGGCAGCACAAAAAGTGATGTTCTTCCAACTTTCAGAGGGTTGAAGGTGTCACTGACAAAATGTATATATAGAGATGAAGATTCAGCATTACGGTGATATTTAGATGCCATGTGTGTTACATGAACCACTCAAGCTGGTTTTTGGACAGAATTTGTTGAGTCGTGGGCCTGCTTTGATAATCGTCTGCAAACAGAAGAAATCTAAAGCGGCCTCTGGTTCATCTTGTTACCTTTCTGGGAATAATAACACAAATATTCTTCTTGATAACAGGAGCCCCGAGTCGTCATTACCCTGCTAATTCTGTCACCTAAAGAAATGTATGATTTAAACATGGTGGTCGCAGAAATTGCATTCTGTGTGTTTGGTTTTATAATCCACTAAACCCTGCAGCAAAATGTGTTTCTGCTGTCTTGACTTCTCGCCCTCTGTGGATGCATGATCGCTTTGTTTCTCAAGGACACTTTGAGCAGGGCAGATGGTTGGTGTCACAGAGGAGTGAACCTTCTGGTAAAAGTGTGGAGTCATGGAGTTTGATATGCAAAAATGCAGCAGAACCATGACATTGCATTATGCATTTATCCCTGATATCGTAAACACGGTCCCTTCTACAGTAGAGTGTAGAGTGAGAAGACAGAGAGGGAGTATTCGAGGCTCTGTTTAATCCTGCAGTAAATACCCCGGATCTGCTGTAGAATAACAGAATATAAATAAAATAAAATGATAAAATGAAGCCATATGAGGCAAACGTGAAACGCATGTGGTCACACTTTACGCTTTTATACACATAGCTTTATTTATGTATGTGTTTATGTAACAAGGACAGTGCACATTAATAAACATTATTGGAGTGTAGCATTAAAGCTGTTTTCCATCAGAAGTCCCCAGAGACATGCTACAAAAGCAACAACAAAATTATACATACTTTTTTTTAGATGTCCATGAGAGAGCATTTTTTATATTTAGCTTCAAGAAAACAAAGTATAACTGTTTTTTTATTTGTATTGTTCATTTCAAAGTTAAGTGGGAAGCATGCAAAAATACACAATCATGGGCAAAGTGGCAGCTCCTCTGCTGTAGTGATGGTAGTAATAATGATGTAGTGATAATGATAATAGGTCCTGGGATGGTGTAAGGCTGGTCGGATGTACTGCCAAATTTTCGTAAACAACATTGGAGTCAGCCTGTTTTAGTTAAATAAATGTGCAGTTCATACGCAACATCTCTGATGGACATTTTCTATAGTCATCATGCCAGAGGCACGCTCCATCTGTGGCATTATGTATGCCCTATTATTATTATAATATGGTGACCAATCAGAGACACATGTACAATAACCATGTTGTTTAATCAGCATCTAGACATAACACAGCTGTCAGGTGGAAAATGGATTTTATTGGCAAAGTGCTCGCCACAATGGAATTAAACAAATCCGTGGGCAAACATTAATAGCAGAAGAGTCTTTTGTGTGCATAGAAAATTCATTTAACCCTTT
>NW_024613676.1:0-1606 GCF_008729295.1 Plectropomus leopardus
ATATTGGTTTTTTTTGTTTCGTTGTTTTTCCACTTTTTTTAAATTTCACTAAATTTTAGATAATTTTCTTGTAACTCATAGCTTGTGACTTCTTCCTGTTTTTGAAAGAAATCAAGCAAATTTGCTGAAGTTTGAAAGGGTTAAACAGACAGGCCTCAGTTAACCTATTAAAAGATCAATTCAAAGTTGGAGTGAGAACAATCAGCAAAAAATCTTGCTGCTGTTAAAGTTATATAGGTTAGACACAGTGCTGAAGGACGATCTCCGAGCCGTTATCCTCAGTTCGTCTGTTCAGTTCGCATGAGCTAACATCAACAGTAGCAGCAGGTAACATCTGAAACTGAGCTGTTTAACAGTCAAAATAAACCCACACTGTTGCTAAAACAGCTCAACTCTGTCTCATTAACAATCATTGGTAACATTAGCCGTGTGCTGCGAACAGTAAGCCTCGTCATGTGTGTTTTTGTGTGTGGTTGGACTCTCACCAACTTCTCCCGGACGCTGCACACTCTTAAGGTCTCGGTTTGGTGTGTTTTAATGTTGCAGTTTCCCCCTGCTGGACACAGGGGAAACAGAAACCAACACATGGAGAGAACAGGTTTGAGAGGTATTATTTCACATTGCTCAATGCCAAAAACTGCACAGAAATGAGAAAAAGATGTGAGGATAAATTCTATGAGCCAGTCTTCCAGTAATGTGGCTCAACTGCAAAAGGAGCAATTTGTGCCACTCAGCAGTTTGGCTTCATAATTAGAGAGCTGGCAGTCGAACACTAAAAAAAATCCTGCAGGTAAGAACCAGAGGGTCAGATCATCTTAAAACACTGTTCTGATGTTCCAGGCCAGTTTGCGTGCAGATGTGCAGACACTTTTTTGCCTTTAAAAGGACCCGTGGCTACATGTTTCCCCACTCTGCTGCTTAGCTGAGAGCAGAGTCAAAGCTGTAGAGAGGTAGATAAGGGTTTGTTTTTTTTTAATAAAGTCTGAGCTGCAGGACAAGCTCAAGATCACCAAACACCTGAGGAGACAGAAGTCAAAACTGAAGTTGATAGTGATGAGTGAAACAAAAGTTTTCTCATTAAGAAGATCACCCTTAGGGACTCTGGCCCAAACCAGGATAAAGCTAGAATTGCCACCTCATGTTGTATGCCTGAGTGAACCAGTCGAGTTGCATTTACATTTTACAGTCTGTCCAGACTCATAAGTAGCCGGGCCAGAAGACAATGATTCGAATATGGATGTTGCTGCAAAAAAACTAAACATGTTTGACAGCACATAAAATCTAAAAAAATCAGCACAGTTTCAAGGTGGGCACCCTTGAAAAGAAGAAAAATAAATACAACCCCAGAGCAAGAAAATGCCTTTTGAAAGAAAGATAGACTTGAAAATGGATCGAGACACTTTGGTCTGATCTTCACAAAATAATACACACATGCAATTTGTACACACGCTTCACGACCAGGGCTCCCGCAGCTTACGGCAAGAGGGATTTTTTAATGCCACTTAAAATGAAATTTAACACCAAGACAGAAGCCAACACTGAAGAAAAATGACCCCTCGGTGATGTTAATGCAAGACACATTCTGTAAATGATCATTATTATTTTT
>NW_024613677.1:0-1615 GCF_008729295.1 Plectropomus leopardus
TTTTTTAAAAAAAGAAAGCAAAGAAATTTGCTCGGTTTTAAAGGGTTAACAGACTTTCAAGAAAAAATGTGACATTTAGTAAACACAAACGCAAATGACTGTAGTACTTTCTTTACTTATTTTCATGTATATATGTGTTTGTGTGTGTCCAGGAGCTGATTGAGTACTACAAACACCATTCCTTGAGAGAAGGTTTTAGGAGTCTGGACACAACGCTGAAGTTTCCTTACCGGGAACCAGAAAACGCTGCTATGCACCGCCTCAACCGGCCGGGTGGCAACAGTGAGTTGATCTATATAGTTATTAAGAACAGAAAGAATAAACACTTTAATGATGTAATGGTGCAACACATACAGTTTGTATGATATCTTATGAGTTAGTTGCCCAAGAATGACATTATGTACTCAGCATAAAGTTACACACTTTGCATAGTTATATAGGTTTGGTTTAGAAAGAGAAACATTGTGATGTACCTTAAAATAGCTAAAAGTCTAATGATTTTACATAGTAAACCAGGAAAGTTTGGTGTCTATTTGACCCATCCACCACACTAATCTACCTCCTTATACAGACTTTCGCTCTTGTTTCTATTTCCTTCTTTACTTTTGCATTGGTCATGTGACCCCCGCCTTTCCGATTATATACACAATAACTGGCTCATAAAAACATGGGTTATACCAGTTGAGGTGCGTAACTTTTCATAGGCACACCTTTGAACAGTGCATGAGAACAGCCTGAATAGTAACAACTGATACAAGAACTGGACAATGTTTTAAATACATGATTTTCTAAAATAGTATTTGCTAATTTGATATATTTTTTTCAAACTAAAGTACTACAACTGCAGTGCAGATATTGCAAATTTAATAATTAGTTTCAAGAGATATCTATCCTATACTGTATTTGTAAGCTCATGATACATGGCACATCAGACTCTTATATTTCCTGTTAATAGGACAGCAGTTAAATCAGAAAGTGGGCAGTTGTTTGTTGTTGTTGGGTGCGAATCTTGTATCTCCTTATTTCACTTTTTACATTTATTTCTCATACATTAATTCTATCGGTCCCCCTCTTGAATTCACTTGGCAACATCTTCACAGCTTTAAAGAAACTAGGTAGCTATTTGTTGTTAAAAACAGTCCCGCCTCTCCTGACATTAATTTTTATGATCAAACTGTCAAACGATGGTTGGAGAATCCACTAAGCATGATATTAGATTTCATAAAACTATCTGGACATTTACTGAAGATCAAATCAATTTGAGTTTTAGGGGAGAGAAATAATCTGCTTGAGCTTTCGACAAGTTAACCAAAGTCAAGACCATTCATGATCAATTTGCTGGGTATTACAGGAAAGTCACATGATAAAATCATCCATTATAAGTGAATTTCAAATCTTTTTCACTTTTAATTCAATGTTTTTAATTTCACTGAGGTCACATAAACATAATATGAAAGAGTAAACTTGTAACATATATAAGATACCCGTTTACTCAAATATCTAGATTGTTTTTTTTTTACATCATACAGTAAGAACTGTAATATTATCTGGTCATTCATATTTTAGATATTTAATTTCTATTTTTAGGATATACAGTAACTACTTAAATACTACC
>NW_024613678.1:0-1644 GCF_008729295.1 Plectropomus leopardus
TTCTTTCTTTCTTTCTTTCTTTCTTTTGTCACTTTAAGTACATGTTTGTTTTCGATTATACTTACTTACTTTTACTTAAGTACCATTTGCAAAGCAGGACTTTCACTTGAACAAGGGTATTTTTGTAGTGTGGTATTAGTACTTTTACTTTTACAAGAATATGAATATGTCCTTCTCCACTGTATCTCTTTTTACTGATGTAACTGGTAAGGGCAAAAATATCAGAAATATTTCTGACGATGACACAATAAGAGCAGCACAAACTATACAGCCTCTAAAATGACCATGGTTAAGTTGAATCAACACTTCTCTAAAAAAGTTTAATCAGAAGACAAACATTATAACTTTCCTAAAATAAATAGAGTTATTGCCATGTGAATTATTTTTAGCTGTTCTTTTTTTAATCATAAACTGGGAACTAAGTTTAGAATTATTCTAGAGAGGTAATCGTTAATGCTGAGTAAGTGTCATTTTTTTGTGGTCTCCTATCTGCTGGTGTCAGAACATTTTGCTCTATTCAGGTTACACAATGCAAAGCTGCTTACATGTGCTGTTTATGGAGCGTCAGTGTGGGTGCAGGCGTCTCTAAGGACTCCATCCCCAGTTTGCAGATCAGAGTTAACTGACAACAACGTATTTGGTTGTTATTACTTGTTTGTGGTTATAATCTGCAAGCTCTATGCGGACTTTGTGGTTCGTGAGTACATCTTGCAATGAGACAACTTGATATTAGTTGCCCCATATACAACCAGAAAGGGTGGTTGAATAATGAAAACAGCTTTTCCTGAGTGCATTCTCACTCTGCCCTTAAAAACTGTCAAAATGAACATTTAAAGGAAATACACATCTTTTGAAGGGTACATATCTTCTGGTTAAACACAGATAGAAGCAACATTTTGTCTTACCCTTATACCCTGACTTGTTTTGTCCTCATAAAATCTACAGTTGACAGGGTTTCAAAAACAGTAGACTGACACTAATGCAAGGAAGTAATGTTTGCAGTAATCTATGGTTTAACAGGCCCAAGTCTGTTCTCCTTTTTTCTAGGATCTAATATTAGATAGTGCTCATTTAATACGAAGAGCAGAATTTCAGCTGACTGTGAGCTGGCACTTGGCTCTAAAACTAGCCTTTCCACAAAATTGCAAAACCCTCCAGCTGTGAAGTCATGTTGCTTTGGCCAGCTGTGTTCCTCAAATCCAACAGGGGTTAAAAAAATCGTAATAATAATTACTCATTAAAATCATCATTAAAAAAAGAAGAAAAAAGGAAGACAAAATAACAAATTAAAAGTTGGTAGATAAGGATCAACATTTGTGCCACATTTGGTGTATGTGTTTGTGTGTGTGTCTGTGTGTGTGCGTGTGTGCGTGCGTGCGTGCGCTGTTTCCCTGTGATAACACAGACTTCCTGTTGATGTCAAAATCAACCTTTTTGGCAACCCAACCCAAAATATGCTCTGAATGGTAAAAAAGGGAAACATCTGCTGAAAATTAATAACAGGCTAAACAAAATGCAGATGTATTTAGCTAGTGGTGCATTGGCTTAAGCTTTTCTCAAGTTGCCTCAGAAGTAACTCTTTAATTCAAATTAATGTTTTATTATTTACAAAAACCTTATTGGAGCTTGCATAAGAGTGTGTTA
>NW_024613679.1:0-1471 GCF_008729295.1 Plectropomus leopardus
TGACAAAAGTCCATAGTGACAGAAACAAATAATTTTATTTTAAAAATATTTCACTGCTGATACATACAATACACTCAACATACTCATATATATTTGCATAAAGTATACTCTTAACATGATAATATTTAAAGATTTGATACATTATTGTCAGGTGGGGAGGGATATATCAACAAGGGGAACACTTTATTGTAGTGTGTAGCGTAAAAACATTGAAACAGAAAACCACTAGAACAGATACGGAGGGGACCTCGCCAGCCGCTGCCTGATTGGAGGAGGACAGGAAGGGGGCGGAGCCTGAGCTCAGCAGCGTTTTTAGACTATCAACAGTCCTGTTTCAACCCAACTGCGCTCACCGACTCAAAGATTTACACAGACGGCTGACACGGGAACGACTGCAGCGCTTTGACTTGCACCATTTTGCATCCCCAGTCTGATAGATCGCATTTTAAAGGGCTCCCAAATGTTCAGCCACAAATGGTTGATACCGAGCCAGAGATTCAAAACTTTCTGCCCGTGTGGAAAGAAAATATGTTTATTTTTATTTATGCATCCAGATGTTAGAGGAGTTTCTGAAGATTATTATGACTTCTTAGGTTCGTAAGAAACGGTTAGTGAAGAAAACGACGATCAGCTCTGTGACTTGAATGCAACGATGACGCGAGTTGCACAAACTTGGGATAGACTTCTACATAATGCAAAATGCATCAAAATATGTAAAAGCTGGACACTTTATCGACTTTACTATATCAAATCTATTAAAGGGTAACTTTAGTATTTTTCAGCATGGACCCTAATTTACTTTGTCTAAATTACTTTGTAATTTACTTTGTCTCTTAGACACTTTTTGTGTCTAAGAGACAAAGTCAGACGATTTCTGAAACTGCTCTCATATTGAGGAGAAACAGGCTGCAATGTAACTACTAAGGGCAATTGTGCACTGTCAACGATCGCCCACTAAACTAAATGTTTTTGCAACTGACGGGCTCAGATTGTTATAATAAGTGTTTTAAGTCAAAAACTTTTAACGTTATGGAAAGCATCTTTACAGACAGAGAGATTTTCCTCAAAAAATAACATCAATTTTGAATAACCAGAAACAGCCACGAAATAGCTACTATGGCCAACCTCATCAGACTCCATTTAACTATTTGACATCGCACGTCCTTCGATGCGCTTATTACGCAACGCAATGTCGATGCTGAGACAAGATGTCACGCAGCCCGACGTCGACGCATATTAGAGCTACGTGACATCAACAGCTGACTTATAGAGAACAAATTTGCCGTTATATGATGTAGAAGATTACGATTAATTTCATTTCACACAATGAAAATCAGCAATTTTCCAAAACTTCCAATGATTTTTTTTACTAATATCATGACTTTTCCAGGCCTGGGACACGGGTTTTCTATGACCGTGGGAAACCCTGTTTCTTTTTTCAAAAGCATTTCAGAAACTGCAAATCCTAATT
>NW_024613680.1:0-1510 GCF_008729295.1 Plectropomus leopardus
CAAATCGTGCTATTATTATTATTACTATTATTATTATGTTTATTCTTATTTTATTTTGGCACTTTTTTTGGGTAATTCCCCTTTTTCCTTCTTTAATTGCTTATTTTCAGGTAACTTTTTATGAACTTTTTGCTAAGTTTTGGATCAATACTCGTGAAGCTGTTTGTTGCCTCCTTTACATGTTTTTGAAAGTCAAGGCATTTTGCTCAGTTTTCAAAGGTTTAAACGGCACGGTGCCCTGTAATTTAGAATAATTCTATAATCCAGTTTGTCCAGGTTATCTTTCAGAGCTACGTTCACTTCATTCTTAAAATAACTCCTCCTTTCTACAGACCTTGATTCCCTCGCTGTACCTACCCCATCCATTTTAAGCTTATCTTTTCTTTTCTCTGTGAAGAATAAATTAGAAAGAAAAACTATTTACGATCATTTCATCAAACACAAATTTGTGTTCTCATTTGTGTCTCACTTGTTCTTTATGTGCTCCTTCCTGTCAGTCCTGACAAACACATCTCTGAACCACGAATGATGCGTCAGGTGTGTAGCTTTTATAGATGTCGAGGTCTTGTACAAGCTTTGAGCAAAACTAGGTGAACTGGTGGTTCTTCTTACCTCAAGCGTGTGAGCTCTGTGAGATCACATGTCTTACACCGTGTGCGTGTGTGTGGTTATTTTTCCCAGTGCGTTTCAGTGTCCTCAATTACGTGCGCCCCACAGAATGTGCGTCACTGCAGGTTAAGTGTGTCAGTGCTATGACACTGTTCCAGAGCATGTGTGGCTGTTTTTCTTTACTGTCTGAGATGCGAGTTGCCATTACTAACAAGGCCTTAACATTTCTATTTACCAGAGATAGGAGGGACTTGACCTTGGTATTTTCTGCGAGGCACTCTTGGGTGGTTTCTGATGTGAAGCAGGCGATATTGTGACCCACAGGTCAGCCGCTATGAGAGATTGGGTTTGTGTTCTGATACCGACTGTTGGCGGTTGTTAAGATGTCATGCTGGGATTCATGTTTCCCAAAGGGACTCAGTCAAATGGAAAGAAGAGATGGAAACAGCAGGGAAGGACATACAGTAGTTGTTACTGAACTAGTGGACAGATGGATTTTGTGTGTTCCTATTTCTTACACAATCTTTCAAGAATATAAACACTAAACAACAGATGCGATTTCTCTGCAGCCTCCAGACAGCATGTTCCCCGTGTCTACAAGTCCACAAGATCCATATGTGTGTATATGTTATTTATCTGATAGGAATAACTTATTTAAAAGTGTGCACGACTTTGGGAAAGCTACATAACACACTTGTCTGAAATAGTTCCCCAGTAACTTTTGGTTCAGTGGTTGTTGTGGGAATTCAACCAAATTAGTTACTGTGAGAAGCCACCAGTAGACATACTAACACACACACTACTAAACGCTTCAAATGAGTCTGTGTTCCTCGTGTAATTCTATGCTTTTGAAAAGTTTTGTACAAAGTCATTGCCATCTTTGTGATTAATACTTGTGATT
>NW_024613681.1:0-1004 GCF_008729295.1 Plectropomus leopardus
AATAATATTCCAATAATATCAATAACATCATCAATAACATCATCAATAATATTCCAATAATATCAATAACATCATCAATAACATCATCAATAATATTCCAATAATATCAATAACATCATCAATAACATCATCAATAATATTCCAATAATATCAATAACATCATCAATAACATCATCAATAACATCATAAATAATATCATCAATAATATGATTGATTATCAATCATATTGACATCCTCTTGACATCCTTCTGGCATCCTGATGTCCTCCTGATGTCCTCCTGATGTCCTCCGTCTTTTTCCAGCTGGAGTCAGACGCTCCATCTGCTGCAGATGTAAACAAACAGCAGCACGCCACGGCGCCGCTAAAGTACCTCTGAAGTACCCAGAATGCTTTGTGATGGCGGAGATGTCACTTCGTCCAATCAAAGCTCATCACGTCCATCCGAGCCGACAGCGGCACATCTGCTCCATAAAAACGCCGTTTCACAGCCGACACACACACACACACACACTCACACACACACCAGCAGCTCAGCAGGTAGAGGGTTCAATGCCGCTGCTTGAGGGCGCGCGGGCAGCCGCTGATGGACACACGCCGTCTGTCCATCCTGTCTGTCTGTCTGTCTGTCTGTCTGCGGACAGAGATCGAATCCACGACCTTCCAGTCAAGCTCCGTCTAACCTGCAGGGGACCGTGTCGCCCGAAATAANAATAATATTCCAATAATATCAATAACATCATCAATAACATCATCAATAATATTCCAATAATATCAATAACATCATCAATAACATCATCAATAATATTCCAATAATATCAATAACATCATCAATAACATCATCAATAATATTCCAATAATATCAATAACATCATCAATAACATCATCAATAACATCATAAATAATATCATCAATAATATGATTGATTATCAATCATATTGACATCCTCTTGACATCCTTCTGGCATCCTGATGTCCTCCTGATGTCCTCCTGATGTCCTCCGTCT
>NW_024613682.1:0-1000 GCF_008729295.1 Plectropomus leopardus
TTTTTCAGGTAATTTCTTTGCTTTATTTTTGTTTTGCACTTTCACAAATATTTTTTATTTATTTATTTATTGGTAATTTTCAGGTAATTTTTTGTACTTTTTACTATTTTTTTGCCATTTAAAAAAAACATTTCTTTTTGTTTTGATTATTGCCATTTTGCTGTTTCAGAACAGCCTCCCAGTGGAGGAGATCTTGGCTCTGTACAGATGTAAACCAGCTGCTTCATACCCCAACCATCGATCCAAGGTACCGAGTATCCTGGCTAACATTTCACACTCATCTTTTGAAGAAACAGACACAGTATGTTTTTTAAAATTATTTTTCGCGGTTCTTTTTGCATATTTTGGTATAATAATTGCTATTGTTTTAACCCTAGGGCACCATCGTGTACCCTTTCACTCTGTCCTACCACCCGCTGGCCATGCTCGGCTCGTACAAGGCGGTGCACCACTCCAAAAAACACAGTGAGTGAGCGGGAAAAACTCTGCAGAGACAGGATACAGTTATTAACAGTAAATCAAACCAAACAGAGCGACAGGAATAAAAACATTTCCCGTGGCAGTATATTTGTCTTTTTTAGCTGAATGTTTGTTCTTGACCTTGTGAACTGAGCAACTTCACCCCCCGAGGAAGACCGCACAGTTTGATTTAGAAACGACAAATAAACTGTAGACAGCTACTCATCTAACGCACGTGTACGTTTTATTTAAATGCCTGAAAAACGTCCCACAGATCAGAAGTTGAAGAGATGGCTGTCTGAGAGGGTGAAGAGGAGCGCGCCGCCTGGACGAGAGGCGTCTTCGTCCTCCTCGTCTCAGTCCTTCCTCAGTGTGAGTAACCACAGACGGCAGCACCATTTCTGCAGTATTATTACTTTAATGCAGAGTTTCCACAGATCCTTACATAGTCTTAAAAGTCATTGAATTCATTAATTTAAAATAAGGCCTGAATTTGTAGTGAAATGACTTTTAATCTTCAAAAGTCTTAAAAAGGATTTTA
>NW_024613683.1:0-1354 GCF_008729295.1 Plectropomus leopardus
AAAAAGAGAGAGAGGGAATCCTTAGAAAATTATTTAATAACTTGGGACAAGTATTGAGAAAACTATATTTGTAATTAATATAATTATACTTTTAAAATTATGTCACAGAAAAACATATTTCTGTTATTATTCATTATTTATTATTATTATTTATCACTTTTTTTCAGGTTATTTCCCTTTTTTCCACTTCTCTTGTTTTTTGTGCTAATTTCAGGTGATTTTCTTGCAGATTTTTACTAATTTCTTACTATTTGTTGTTCAGCTGCAGCAGGCTCCAGCGTGCCATCAGCTCTCAATCACTCAGCTACAGCGTTAGTCACGTTTATGAGCTCTCCTGAGCCGCAACAGCACGTCTGAAGAGACAGAGAGAGCTGAGAGATGACCGCAAAGAGGAGGCTGTTATTGCGCCTCACACACGGGGCTGCAGCTCAAACTAAAGGCGGTGCTTCCGTATTTTCACAATACCTGCAAACCACGGCGTCACCACCACAACCGCAAAGAGCACAGCGCTGCCTCTCTGGGAGGGTTTGTATTAACTCTCAAGTTGCGCAAATTGAAATTGCAAATAAAAAAATATGCCTGATGTCAGTTTTAAAAAAAATCCTCCAATTTATCGCAAAAAAAAGTTTTTATGCTCGCATGAGGTGGTGTTTCAGGTGATTTCACAAAACTGCACTTTTCAGGTCACGTGACGCTATGGCTCCGTGCTCGTCAGCAGGAACTGGCTCCCTCGATTCAAAAGTCCTAAACATCGATTATAGCCTAAACTTCGTGAATACAGTCTGTTCTTAACTCTCTAAAATGTTTATCATTTAGAAAAGTCTTGATGATTTTGAGACCGTCGGTCTTACTGTTTCCGGCGGTGAACGCTGCCGTTCAGAGGGAAACTCCGGCACATCGTCGCTCTTTAAGAAGCCTCGGTATCCAGCCTGGGAGTTCAGGTGTTTTTACGGGACTTTGTTCAATAAACAGGTGATGACAGATCCGATATTGGGTGTCTTCCGTCCATATTTTATCAATATGTCGATGATAAAAGTACATTAGCATCGATGCTAAACGCCATTTTGGTTTCCCATAGTTCCTTTGGCGAGGTCAGAGGTTTGTTTTGGTCTTGTCCGCCAATCGGAAGACGATCAGACGCTTTGTATCCGCCTACGTAGGTACACGTCATCTGAAGCAAACTGCACTGTGATTGGCCGAATCCTCTTGCATTAGAATAAACGCTGGTAGCCCTATACTACTACTACTACTACTACTACTACTACTACTACAACTAATACTAATAATAATGATGATGATAATAATAATAATGATACTACTACTACTACTACTACTACTAATAATAATGATGATA
>NW_024613684.1:0-1358 GCF_008729295.1 Plectropomus leopardus
TTTTTTTTTTTTTTTTTTAATTTTTTTGGCAAACTATACTTTCTATTTGTATTGAATACTATGTTAGGACATGATTTATCACTTTATTTTTAAATCTATGTATTTGTTTTTTTTTGACATTTTTATTGGATACTATTCTTAGTATTTTTATTACTTTTACTTTTTGTATGGCATGTTTCTTTACTTTTTGGGCATACTATACTAAGACACTTTTTTCAATTTTTTTTAACATTTTTTTTGTCATGCTGTACCGACCTTTAATCAAATACTATACTGGAGTATAAATCATTTTTACCAGTATATTTACTGTAGTAGCGGCTCTCTGTAGTCGTCCTGTGGCTCGACGTCATTTCACTGCCGTGTTTTATGATTTTTATTCTCATATTTTTGTGTTTCTGTGTGTTTCTGTGTGTGTTGTGAAATAAGAGGAGTTAATCTGATTTGTTTGTAACAGACAGAAGAAAATCGTTTTCTCGTTTGTGATTTTTTCGGTTGTATTCTGCCGTAAAGAGAAGCCGTCCGACATAATCTGCAGATATTAAAAAACACTTCGATGTCAGACTAACATCTTAAAGACAAAGTAATCTGATTACAGCAGGCGTGCTGACTGATCTTTGCTGATCGCGGAGCTCCTTTAGTTTATTGTACTTTTATTACACTGACGTCGGTAAATTCGGGTCACAGGATCTGTCGCTGAGCGGCGGCGGCGTCTGCGGGTCACAGAGGGCGTGACCTCTCGCCCCTCCGCGCTCGCAGATTGAGATTGTGATCTTACTGGTTTTGCGGGTGTAATCCTGCAGGATTTGAGTCCCCCAGTCCTCGGTCCTGATCAGCGGGCCAGCTTAGCCTCGGAGGTCTCTGCTGCCGCAGCATCTGTCGCCGCTCGTTGACATCACGCTCCTCCCCGCGGCCTCGCCAACGCTTCGCTCTCACGCACAAAAACTCCACCTGTTCACTTAATAACGTTACATTAAAACTCACCTGACTGTTTTTGTGTCTGCAGATCAGCATCATGGGGAAAGGCTGCCTCACAGCGACCAAATACTTCCTGTTCCTCTTCAACCTCATCTTCTTCGTGAGTATTTTATCTTCTGTTCATCATTTCTCATTAAAGGAGAAATGCACCGTTTTAACTCACTGTTAAGAGGCTGTTCTCGCTGCACGTCGTGGTTACATGTTTGTTTTATGAAGAATCACGGCGTCATGCTGGAAGGACGACTTCAGTTTGGGAATCGGCTCCTTAAATAGAATAGAAATACTTTATTAACCCCGTGAGGGAATCATAAATTGTTTCGTTACAGCAGCAAATAAGAAAGCAGAAACTGAATAAAATATTCAATAAAAAGGCAAAATAATGC
>NW_024613685.1:0-1203 GCF_008729295.1 Plectropomus leopardus
AACTATTTTATAATTATATATTCAAAAATATGTTACAGGAAAAATATATATTTCTATTCCTTTTCATTTTTAGCACATCCTTAAGATCATTTTCTTGTTTGTTTTTGGTTTTTTACAAACTACGTGTTTGTTTGTTTGTTTATAAAAATGTCTTGCAAATTTTTGAGTCATTTCTTGTCAAATTGATCATTGCTTTCTTCCCACATTTGCTTAGGTTTCAGAGGGTTAAGTACACCATATAAGAACTTTAAAAACCTTATATTTCCTTTTGGCATTGCAACTTGTGAATTGCTTACCAGGAAATGTACAAACTGAACAGAATTTGCATGTTAAAGCTCTAACAACTTAAAAACTGAAACATGCCCTAACCTGTAGACAGGAGATGTCCATTTTTTATAATCTTCCTCTATGCAAAATTCCAACATCACCATGACTAGATGTGGGACAGAAGCAGCTTGAAAATGTACACAATTCTAATTTAAGAGCTTTTGTTTTTGTGAACACAGCAACACTTAAACCTGCACAAGACCAGCATACACAGAAGTGGACCTGAGCAGTGACCTCGAGACAATAAATCCAGTGACAGTCCCACTCAGCACAGTGAAGTGTATGCTCATTAGGTTTAAGTGGGCCACTGGAAAGTAGGCCAAAACCCAGGTGACTAATTTTACTGAGTGAGAGGGCAAAGGCACTTGACCATTAAAGTGGACAAACTGGGGTCCTTCCAGGGTGAATACTGTTGACAAGCAGGGTGGTGGGGCTCCCTGAAGGGTTTTTGGGATCTCTGCATTTTGTCTTTAATATCTCCTCAGAGACTCAAAGCTGTTTGCTGACTGTGGAGGTGAGCTGGCCGTGGTGCTGAAATGCTCCAACAACACTAAATCTGTCTGTAGTGTAAGAGTCTGCCCTTAAACCTGGACATCACTTTTTCTTGTGCTGCATTCAGAAAACTTTATCATGCAGTTAGATCTTTGAAACCTCTTTTGAAAACATGGTTTAAAAGCTACTGGAAGGGGGCCCCGCATATACAAAAGGCTATGTCGCAGCGGCCACAGGTTCAATTCCAACCTCTCTCTCCCCCTTTCATGCTATTGCTGTCCTGTAAATAAAGGAAAAAAGCCCTAAAAAAATACAAGATATTTGGAGAGGGTGAAAAGAAAATGACCTGAAAATGAGTCAGATAATGGACAAAGAAATTATTGG
>NW_024613686.1:0-1225 GCF_008729295.1 Plectropomus leopardus
TTTTGACACTTTTTGTCTCAGCACCTTTAACTCTTCTGAACTCTCTCTGAATCCAATTTTTGACACAAAGTACCCTGATTTATACAAATAACAGTGTTTCTAGTTTATCCAACTATACCAGAGAATCCATTACTTGATGTCAAATACAAGGAGTTCCATTGTTACAATCTGTCTCACTATCATGGCGACAAAAAGAGCAAAGAATTAAGATCACACAATTACAAAAACAAAAACACACACTACCTGATACATATACTTATAGCCACTCTTTTTGAAATAATTCTGATTTCAACAGGATCAGTCCTAATCAAAATATAGACCTGGTCCAAAAAACTACTTTCGAATCTGAAAAGAGTTTGGGCTGTAAATCTGCATTCTTATTCTCAAAGCTACCAAATTTCACCTGCAAGGTCAGGAAGGAAGTGATTGTCCAAATAAATGTATCACATGGCACATCGATCATGCTTTCACAGTGAAAGTGGTGCTGTTACAACCTGAGGGTATACACGAGTAGGATATACCCACCTCTGTTTACAGGAGCAATACACACAGACTTTATAGCTGTTTAGCCTCCCATTGTTGTTGTTGTTGTTGTTGTTTTGCATCTCTTTGTAGTATGTATGCATATTTCTGTGCTTTTGTGTTTCTTTGTGGTCATTGTGTGTCTCTTTGTACTTCTTTTGTGTCACTTTGTAACTGTTTGGGTGTTTTTGTACTTATTTAAGATAAAAAATGATGAGATAATTCTTTATTAGTCCCACAGTAGGAAATTTGCACAATTACAGCAGCAAATGGGCATCAGTTTAAAAAAAAAAAAAGTCCAATATACTAGTATACCTGGTTGAATAAAACACAAATCAGTCTAATAAGTACATCATGAAAACACTTTTAAAAAACTGAGAGGTATTTTTTGGCGGTGGTGCAGTCACATTGTGTCTGTAGTTGTTTTGCATCCCATTGTAGTAATTTGTGTTTCTTTGTGGTTGTTTTGCCCTTGTGGTAGTCCCTTTTTTGGTATCTTTTGTCTCTTTGCAGTTATTTTGTGTGACTTTGCGGTCATTTTGTGTGTCTTTGTGTTTTGTGTTTTGTCCTTTTGGTAGTCATTCTGAGTGTCTTTGTATCTCTTTGCTGCTATTTTGCATTCCTTTTTATTAGTAGTTTGTGTCTATTTGTAGTTCTTTTATTTTTAGTGTAATATAGTAGTATAGTATACTATTACACTACT
>NW_024613687.1:0-2974 GCF_008729295.1 Plectropomus leopardus
TGTAACACAAATCTGCAGCTTTTAATGTTATAATCCCACAAATGTAATAAATTTACCACAAATGTAGTCGCAGTTGCCTACTACAAATGTGATACCTACATTCCTGAAAATGTAAACGCTTGTACATTTATGTAATGTGAGAATGAAAAGTCTGCAGTGTTATGTGCACTGGAGGTTTTGAGTTTCCACATCACACATGTGCCAGTTGAATATCGGACCACTCCTGGCTTCTAAACTATCTGTGATGTCACAAAACATCATAGCAGATGAATGTGAGAGCAGCCTACGAGTGTCAGACTTTGCACATATATCATTCTGTACAGTGAAGCTCAAACATTGAACTAAAGGAACACGAAGAAAAAAATCAATATTTTGAGTGGAGGAGGACTTTAAGTTATTGTAAATCAGTGTACACGCACTCACCCTACCTGAACTTGAACTGAATTGTCGTGAGAGCTTTTTAGCCATCGATTTGGCCATGCGCTGTCCGTGGTGCTGAACGGTAAGCTTACTAAAACTCAGATGAACCTGCTGCAGGGAAATTGTCATTACAAGAGGTGTTTTGCTTATGCAAAAACAAAAACAACATTTACGTGCCTCTGACAAGGAATATAAAGCGGTTGAGAGAGAGAGAGAGAGAGAAAGAAGGTAGTAGGTGGACTTGTTAATGCACAGCCTATATTGGGCTCGATGGTTCTTTCAGTAATTTATAACTTACTCAGAGTGCTGCTTTCACTCTGCCCAATCCCGTGATACTTTCTTAATGAGCTAACTCAAATCCATTGGTAGCCATTTAAGTAAATTAAGTAAATTTTTGCCGCCAGTGTCTGACTATAAATCACATAATCAGTATTTGACAACATCAGAATGAGAATGGGCTGGTACAGCTTTGACTCAGTGCACAAGTATAAACCCATCTTAAGAATCCTGCAACAAAATGCATCACAGTTGTGATTATAGCATTGACGAGGAATTCTGCGTTTTTTGTCCATAAAAGTAAGATTGTTGCCTTTATAAGTAACATGGCCTTACTTTTAAAGTGAATATACCTTCCTTTTCTTCTTACACCTCTGACTATCCTCACAACATTCATGTTTATTTCTATTTCCAGTCATACTTAATCAACTTCCGAGTAGCAGTGTTTTTCTCTCTGAAGTTTGCAAAATACCCAGTTAGTGAACCCTGTGTTTTTCTGTCTAAATGTAACTGAAGGACATACTATGATTATGAACCTTTAATGTTGCTCACTTTTAAAATTGCATGCTCTTAAAAGCTACTTTATAACACAAGGAGGCTTTTTTCATGATTCTCTGGTGATATGTAGAGCCGCTGCAGCTGAAATTCTGTTCACTTCCAATATTGCAGTTTCTTTTCTGTCGGATAAATTGACAATTTATATCTGAAATGTTGAACCTTAAAGCTGCTGAAAGTCGATTCATAAAAAATCCTTAGGATAAGCAAGAATACACACATTGAAAAACCCACCTTGTTGCACCTCCATGTGTTTCCTGCAGCAGCACGTGGAGGTGCACTGTAAAATTTTACGACCACCTGCTCTGTCCATAATGTATTGTCTGCTGCAGGGGTGACCTGATTTCACCGCGGGGATCATTAAATTTTCATCTAATCTAATCTACATAGACTGACCGAGTGAATCCGAGTGAAAGGTGGAATCCTTTATTGATTTGAACTATTAAATCCACCTCAGTCACAATGGCAGAGGCAGGTCAGGAAGGATTTTTACACTTTACGAGGAAAGTTCAACAATGCAGGGCAAAGATGAAAGCTTACTTTGTAGGTGAAATGTTATTGCATCACAAATCCAAACCAGGTTAAGGGCTACAAACTGTCAAATAAGTTTTGTATTTTCTACAAAATAGTTCAGTAAACAAACAGCTTTTATTCCTAAACTTGAGGAGACATAAAATGCCCACTGAGCTCAAGGATATGACTCTTTTTTGCATCATCCCACACATCACCTTGGGTACCGCCACGTCACTCTCTGTGCTTTATTGAACACTCGCTGTCTACCGGCCATCTTAAATCCGCTGAGATGCAGAATTCTTTCCAGCTTGCAGAGAAGCATTTCGGCTGCATCTGATTTCTGTGCTTGTGAAATGATTGTCGGTTAGAAAGGAGAGCCCCGAGTGAGCGGCACACTTGTCACTACCAAGCAGAGCGTCACAGTTCACAGTGGAACACAGATGGTTTGTCCCAAGAACAGGTCTGGGTACTTAAAGAGATGTCGCCAACACAGATGTGCCCTTTGAAAGACCTGTCTGTCAGCCTCAACCTGCACTCAGTCACTGAAGTATAGACCCACTCAGACTAGAGCTAATGGTCCATTCAGGCAGTTTTATACCCAGCAGAGAGCATTTAATACAAAGTTCCTGAACACTAGAAAGTCCTACATCAGTGATGCTCGACTGATAGGGCCAAATCTGGCTCCTGATAGGATGCTGAATCCCTGAAATGTCCTAAAACCCAAGTAATGTCCAAAAATCCAAGAAGTCTTAAAATTTAATATTCGTCCTAAAATTCTAGAAATGTCCTAAAATCTGAGAAATATCTTAAAAATGTCCCAAAGTCCTAGAAATGTCTTAAATTGGAGAAATGTGCTAAAATGTATGAAAAGTCCTGGGTTCCAATAAACATCCTAAAATCAAAGAAATGTAAAATCCATGAAATTTCCTAAAATCCTAGAAACATGTATTGGACTGCTGCAACTGACCCCTGGCCTCCTGTCATTTTTTAAAAGTGCCCCCCAACAAAGCAAGTTGAGTATCCCTGCTGTATACTGTGCTGTAGGTGCATCAAAACAACCCGGCCAATATCCAAATTTTGCCAAATTTGCCAAATTTTGGCCCTGCGGGCTGTAAGTTGAGTATCGCTGGTGTTGGACTTTCTAGTGTTCAAAAACTTTGTATTAAATGCTCCCTGCTGGGTATAAAACTGAGTGAGTAAATACTTTTTT
>NW_024613688.1:0-1506 GCF_008729295.1 Plectropomus leopardus
TTGTGTGCTTAGCTAATGCTAGCTTTGTGTGCTAAGATAGCTAACATTAGAAAACAATAATATGAATATTCAGCCTCTAAACTTTTTGGGTACGGTCTGTCAGTCCTGCAGAGGGCCAATACTCTGCCATCAAATGATTTTGTGAATTTAGCTCTCACATGCACATTGCAGACCCTGTCGACTTCTCTCTTATATTTCTGATTAGTTTTTATAGAAATTTTATATTATTTTCTTTGGAATATCTCTCACTGATATAGTTGGAAACTTCATATTTCACATGTTAGGAGCAAAAGCTTGCCAAGTGTAGCAAAAGGGTCAGTTATGACAATTTTAAATATGGTTCTCTTTATTTTATTTATTGTTTGTTTGTTTTTTTATTCTAACAAATCTACAAATTTCTTGTAATTTTTTGTGACATTTCTTGCCCTTTTCCCCAATTTTTTGAACAGAATGTAACCAATTTGCCCAGGGTTCAAAGTTTGAAATACTTGTTAAAGGCATCTGAATGCAGCAAAGGAAAAGTGCTGTTTATCCAGGTTTTAGAGGGTTAAAATACAGCGTGCCAGTGGGGGCACCTGTGTGTCCAAGGTTGCAGACCCCTGCTGTAGTAACAGTACATCACTCCGCAGATATCACGCCCTGATACACGGATGATTATATATCAGATGTGCTGATATAAAGCAGTGAGCTATAATGTGCAGTTTATCAGAAAACAGACTGAACCAGACAGAATATAAGCTGCAAAACAAAAAACTGGGAGCTTAAAGAGGCTAAAACACGCAACAGAGCTGCAGAGATGATGCAAATTTTCTACAATTTTATCGCAAATATGACCTTTTTTCCCGACAATACACACAGTCATTTGATTCATTGTTAATTTAAAATATATAACTGGAGCTGTAATGAAAAAAAAGAGACCAAACTAATCTGAGAATATTGTTTTAAATCTTCATTGTTGGTGGCATGCACCTTTTGTCTGCAGCTTCATGTCTGCTGTCACTGTGAACACGAGTCCCCTCTTTAATGACCTGATTGATTAAATTCAGATTGGGACACAAAGCGGACAGACAGACACACAGACAGACACCCACTCACTATTTCCACTAAAGAAGAAAACCCACAGAGCTAATTAATTAGGGCCGACCGGCTCATTTGTATGCTTTGTAAGCATTAATTAAGATATGCAAAATATCCAGATGAGCGCCGCAGCCTAAATATATTTTAGTTGTCGGCTGAGAGGTATGGACAGGAAAATGGATTGGGGACACGTCCTCGGCTGCCGCCGCATTAATCTGCGGCTTCTCTGCGTCACAGTCAGGAAGTGCAGGACGTGCAGGGAGTCGTCTCGGTGACTTTGGCTCTTCGGCATTAATACAGCATGTAGTGACAGAGAGCAGCTGGACCTCACGTATGATGCAAAAGGACTGCAAGACCCCGAGCACACGCTGCAGCACGTATGGACAGGAGAGGACAAGACTGTAGATCTCTGTGGACAAAAAGAAAAAC
>NW_024613689.1:0-1233 GCF_008729295.1 Plectropomus leopardus
TTTTTTTTAAATAAAGAGTGGGTTATATCAAGGACAAACTACATATCAATTGGCTTTTTGAATCATGTAAACATGTTGACTGAAATATTTCTTCAAGCAGATTAGTGGTGCACCTTAAAACCCGCTCACCGCCATGATTCATCTCACTGTTCACCAGACAAAATACATGTAACAGATTTACACTCTTTGTCTGATCCGGCTCTTTTTCAAGTGTAGCCTATTTAGCTTTTCACAGCTCTCTCTCTCTCCGAATCTCTCTCTCTCTCCCTCCCCTCATCCCTCTCTCCCTCTCTCAACACCTCTTTATCTCCTCTCTGTTTGTTCTCCGCCACACATTTACCCGGCTCGCTCTCATTAGGAGACCAGCGAGGGGGGTGAGGAGGCAGAGAGAGAAAGAGACCCAGAAACAGACGAAGGGATTGAAGATGAAACAAGCAGACGAAGAGAGGTTAGTAGGTCAAGACTGGGATGTAATGAAGATGTTTCAACTTAATGTCCAAATAATCAAATTAAGAGAGAGAAAAAAGGAGAGAGAGAAGGAATGAAAGAGCAGAAATGTCTCAAGAAAAGGAAAAGAAATGTTCTTTGATCCACCCACACGTCTTTACAACAGTGGAGCCGAAAACTCTCCAGAGAACGAGCAGGAGTCCTACTGAATTTTTCAAATGCATGAAAATGATTAGTGCTCGTATCACATGAATCATCAATCATTTTAAAAAAAACCCACAACCTTCTGCTGTGCATGCGGAGCTCACACATACTTGCATAGTTCTCTAAAGTGGACAGGATATTACATCATGGCAAGAAAAATGTACTCTTTAATGACAGTAGTTAGACTGAAAGAGAAGCCTGTAGTCATAAAACGAGCAGCAGAGTAAAGCAATAAAATACAATGGAGGTGCCAGCAGAGCACATTCCTGTGGTTAGATCCGATGCACTTTGAGACACTAAAGAGGAATTTCACTTTATATGTGGAAATAAACTACGGGTGTTTAGGTCTAAATGCTAAAATATCACAAAAAGGAAACTATAAACTATAACAGATTTATTTATGTGAGGCCTGTTTCCTAGGAATTTTTTTTTTCTCCTTCATTCCTCAACATAACAAAACATCCAGTTCTAAACATATTTCACATTATGACTAACTGACTCAGTAAACACTGACTTTCTTGCGTTGGTGCCATTGATGTGTTTTTGTCCTCTCTGCTGCTTTAAAGAGAGGACAATTCTTAC
>NW_024613690.1:0-2733 GCF_008729295.1 Plectropomus leopardus
TCAATTAGACAATTACTTCTTTATTCATAGCACATCTTACACATGATATGCAAATCAAAAGTAAATTTAAAAAATCTCCCCATGTATTTTGCCTTGATCCACCTAATTTATTTCATATTTTACATATTTCATTTTATTCTGAATCAATATTCCTGATTTAAATAAGCAAATTCACGCCAATAAAAGCTGCAGGCACATTAAAGTGGCCATTTTAAAATCTATTTTGTATTTAAGTCGACACTGATATTTGTCTTTCTTATATGATGCTGCTGCTGCACTGATTTCTTTACGTGTATCGAGGTTGCCTCCACACAAAGATGGATGTGGTGTTACATTACACCAGACGAGGCCTTCTCTGTTTACAACACCCTCTCTTATTTTTGTCTCAGTGAAAGAGGAGGGGGACAGGGAGATCTCCAGCAGCAGAGACAGCCCTCAGGTCCGGCTGAAGAAGCCCAGGAAGGCCCGGACGGCCTTCACGGACCACCAGCTGGCCCAGCTGGAGCGCAGCTTCGAGCGGCAGAAATACCTGAGCGTCCAGGACCGTATGGAGCTCGCGGCCTCTCTCAACCTCACCGACACGCAGGTCAAGACCTGGTACCAGAACCGGAGGTAAGGACGCTGCTGATTTAGAGTAAACAGGGACGAGGGGGGTGGGTAATCTGGTTTCTCACGGCTGGCTTATGCAAGATGGACCCAGGGACGCCATGTTTTGCTTTCACCCCAAAGGTGGCACGAGTTCACTTCACTTAATGCGTCGAAAACAAATGTTGTTTTGATATTGATTGATCTGGCCATTCTTCCTCGATTAATTGATTCATCGTTTTGTCCAAAAATGCCGAATTTTGCCAGATCACAGTTTCCAAGTGCACAACGGGACATCTTAAAATGTTGTCCAAACACTGACCCCTAAGAAATCCAGTTCACTTAACATATTAATAAAGAGTCGTTTTATTTTTTTAACAATTAAATTGAATAGTCGGTTAACCTTCAATTAATTCCAGCTCCACTTATACTCTACAATAACAAACATCCACTAAATTTAGGAGCAATTTTGATTGACAGCTGATTAATTGATCCCACTTTTTTCATCGCAAAATTGTCTGAGGAGTATCCCTGGACTTGGATTTGTAATTTGTTTATTTATTTATCATTTTTTACACGTGTTAATTTCGATTTTGAACACTGTGTGTATGGTGAATATTGGGACACAAACTGCGAATATTCGTGTTTTAAATTAAGTTTTTTTCCCCCTTCTTGGACATGAAATAGGCCTATATTGTTTACTGAATATATCCGATGGGCATTCTGGTGTTATTTACTAACTTGTATTTTATTTTTATTCTCATTATTTATTATTCTATTTGGCATGTTGGAAATAAAGATCTAAACTCACCAACCAAACTTAAACACTGCAAGATGACATTTTTCATCACGACAAATCCCATTTATTGGCTGTTTTTAGACGTTTGTCAGCCCTGAGTTTATTTCTCACTTTTCAGCATCTTCATGCAGCAACATTACTTTTTTGACGCTCGTATCCGATTTAGGTCGCACACAATGACCCTGCAAATAGCTCGAAAACCGAGGCGTCAACGATTTGTAAATAAATAAAACTCCATGCACCAGTCAGAGAAACCGTCAATGTAAAAACCAGTTTTTCTGCAGCCTTCGGTTGAATTAACTTTAGCATTTATTTGTCTGCAGCTTTGACTCTCAGGCAGCTAAATGACATAAATAAATATAAAAACAACACTTTGGGGTATGAATAATGCATTGTTGCATGTGTGCATATCAATAATTCAAACAAACCACTATATCTACTCAATTATCTTTATTATGAATTATTCACCTGCGTGGAGTGCACACTGGCAATCTAGCAGACATCCTTGGGTGTGAATACAAGTGGCAGGTTGGAGATTTTGGTGATTTTTTTAAAAAAGAAACAGATGTATTTCTGACTTCTAATTGGACCCCAGATGGGGGACATTTTGGTGTCAGATTCAAACACAGTTAAGGATGCGCGCGTGCTAGAGGCTAAAAATATTTTCTCTTTTGCAGGACAAAGTGGAAGAGGCAGACGGCGGTAGGACTGGAGCTACTGGCCGAAGCTGGGAACTACTCCGCCCTGCAGAGGATGTTCCCGTCCCCGTACTTCTACCCGCAGAGCCTGGTGTCCAATCTGGACCCCGGAGCGGCCCTCTACCTGTACAGAGGCCCCTCGGCGCCCCCGCCGGCCCTGCAGAGACCCCTGGTCCCCCGGATCCTGCTGCACGGCCTGCAGGGGGGCAGCGAGCCGCCGCCTCCGCCGCCTCTGCCCCCCATGTCCGGCGTGCTTCCCCGGCCAGCTCAGCAGCGGTGAGCCGGCCCCTGCAGATTTCTGCTTTTTGTTTTGTACGCCGACTCTGGCAGCTTGGGACTCGTACGGAGAAATAAAAACAGAAAAATGAAAACGTGACGAACAAAAGAAAAAAACAAACTGCTCGAGGCCTTTATATGGTGCGAAATGGCCGATTTAGGCTGAACTCTGTGGACGGAGCTTTGTGACTGAAACTGTCTGTGTGGAAGGACTTTTTTGTGTTCTCTTGGGACATGAGCTTTATTTATAACTTATTTATTTTTCAATATGAATCAAAGCATCTAAGTTATGTATTTATTTGATCCAATTTTCAGTATTTTCAGTGTTTTTTTCCAACAACAAATACAATTGTTGGTGGCACTTTGACCTACAGT
>NW_024613691.1:0-1120 GCF_008729295.1 Plectropomus leopardus
ATAAACTATACACACTTCACTTATAGGGACAGTGTATGTCCATGATTGATCAGAAATACATGCATGGTGTAAAATATATTTACTGTACAAAAAAAGTAATACAGCTTAGATTGATGATGATGATTAAACCTGCACAGCCATGTTACTCAGTATAAATATCAAATCTGTAAGCTTCCACATTTTTTATTCTCCTTGTTGTTTGTAAAAAACACAAAGTTGTTGCCCAAAAACCACATATTGCGTTTCTGTTTTTCTGTTTTGGCGTAAATGTTGCTGTTTTCTGTCGTTTTTCTGCCGTCATCACTGTTTCATTCATCAGGTGCTTGTTTTTACAGCCTGCACGTCCGTCCGTCCATCTCTGCAGCTTCACTTTCTGTCTGACTTCATTTCATTTTCAGTCTTAGTATTTAATTGTTTTTGTGGCGACGGAGAAAATAGATAAAAGTTTCATTCTGACTCGCTGAGTTTCAGTCTTAGTGTGTGTGGAAAATAAATCAGGTACATTTCAGTTTCACTCTGACGCGGGGTCGTTTCTGGGAACTGGGCGGGGCAGACAGGAAGACACTGTATGTGGATGGAGCATTGTTATTTCAAGAGGGCATCAAGACTGACTGATTGTTATTCCTGGACTTTTTATAAAGTAGTGTGTACTTACATTAGTTGTATAGTTTTCATTAGTTTGCAGGTGTTTGTCGTCCTTTAAAAATCTGACAGTTCAGAGTCACAGCAGATTTAACAGAGCAGACCCAACAGATCATTTGACTTTAATTCAAACTGTCATAACTGCTGCGGAGCTCTGAGTATTTTGAACTGTGTTTGGTGTGTTGTGTTCAAGAAAAAAAACATTATGAACGACTTTGATCAACTTTGGACTGATGAAAAAATGAGTTAATCTAATCATTTATCAATGCATGCAAGCTTTTACATCTTATGTAATACTATGTCAATAAAATGCAATAGGGCACAGCATTCGGATATAACCATCTATAATAAAAATAATAATAACAAAAAATAACAGTAATATCTATGTATAAATGTATTCATTCTGCTTAACTAAACTGCAGCAGCTCAGCATCTATAATAACAGTATACGTCCTGGTTAAACAACAACAACAATAAT
>NW_024613692.1:0-1194 GCF_008729295.1 Plectropomus leopardus
GTGTGTGTGTGTGTGTGTGTGTGTGTGTGTGTGTGTATAAGTTAGACTAAAACCTCTCTGGAAACTAAACTTAAGGAAAATGCACTTCAGCGGTATCTCTCATTAGATCCTCACTGCTCCAAACTCTGTTTGTAACAGATCTTCCTGCTATACATCATTTTTCATCTGCTCTAAATGAACCTTAAAGGGTTATTTTCTTTTTCCGTACTCTTTCAGGAGAGTGCAGATTTATGCAAATGTAAAGTGTTTTTGAGAAATCGTGTTCACAAGAACACGAAGGACGTACGTACAGAATCGTTTCATTGAACGTCGAGTAACTCAACACTTTTTTCTTTTTTAATTCAAAGCAATGAAAAAGGATAAAAATAGTTTTTTTTCCGAGCTCAAAAATAATAAATATAATCAGCTCTAAACCTGAACTCCATAATGTCATAATGATGATTTTAAATAAAAGCTAGTTTTTGCAGCAAAGTTTTTTAAGCGTCACTTCTGAAGAGAAAACAGACACAGAGAATATATATAAACATCCTTTAATCATGATTGCCAAACATATGAATTAAGGCATATACAGTATAAAAAAAGCAACAGCAGGTTCCATGTTTATACGATTTCAGTGTGTTTTTAACTGGATACACCGGGTGGATGAACCGAACATTTACCAAGCAGCCTTTAAAAGACAACACTGTGTCTCCCGAAAGATGACAGCATCTTGTAAACAGAGTTCATAGCACTATATTCAAGTAATAGAATGATCACTGATACTATGCAGGTCAGGTGTTGTGTGAGTGACGCAGAGCCGCTGACGGACCCGCCGCGGTAACACTTTCCACCTCAGAAAAAAATGGCAGAAAAATGGATAAACGTGCACGTGCATTTTCCCAGGATGGTTATAATGCTGCACGTTTTTATACAATAACTTTCCAGGACTTTGAGGCAAACTTTTACGACCATACACTCTCTGAAACCANGTGTGTGTGTGTGTGTGTGTGTGTGTGTGTGTGTGTATAAGTTAGACTAAAACCTCTCTGGAAACTAAACTTAAGGAAAATGCACTTCAGCGGTATCTCTCATTAGATCCTCACTGCTCCAAACTCTGTTTGTAACAGATCTTCCTGCTATACATCATTTTTCATCTGCTCTAAATGAACCTTAAAGGGTTATTTTCTTTTTCCGTACTCTTTCAGGAGAGTGCAG
>NW_024613693.1:0-1247 GCF_008729295.1 Plectropomus leopardus
CCAGCCCTAACCTCGGGTGTAAACAGGGTCCTAGTCACATAGGTCACTCACTCAGTGAATAAATAGTGTAAATATTTTACATTTTTGGGGACTCACTGGAACTCCCTTAAGGACCCCTGGAAGGAAATTAGTGGTCTGTTGATTCATATATCTGTCTTTTTTTTATTTGTCTATCTGTCGCTGCCAGTCTCTATGTCTCTGTCTCCATAAATCATCTCAGACGTAGACAAATATTACAGCAATACTGTAAAATGCTACATCTATCCTTGACAATACATCTATCCAATGTCGTTGACTGTCAAATTTAATAAATTGAGAGTGAAAGGAGCACGCCAGGGGAGTAAGTCCAAGGTCAGCGCCACTGGATCTAAGTGCAGAAGCTGGTAAATGTTCCCCTGGGGAGGTCACTGGCCTGAGTCATGCTGTATTTGTCTGGCAGAAGGCCTACTGACATTTGCTGGATGTAAAAGAACAGTTTGTCTATAGCAGCGGGCTCAATTGTGGCTGACAACTTTTCCATCCGCAGCCCTGCCACAGGAGCGTTGTTTGTAAAGGAGCAGGCAGGTAGCTTTTTGGATTTGGGCGATTGGGTTTCAGGGGCCAGTGGCATACAGTATGAGCGGCGTTGGGTTTCCTCGCCGAGGGGAAACGGTGAATGCCAAATTTACTGGCATGAATGTATGAGAGCAGCCTCGGACCATGTGGTGAGATATTGTTCCCTGTCAGGTGTTGTCTTACACCTCTGAGTGATGGGGTCTTTTCCTGGAAGACAGCAGCAGACACTGACGGAAGCAACAGAAGCTGTGACGTGAGGTGAAGTGTGAAGCTGAGACGAAGCCGTGGCAGCACTCTGACATGTTTTCTTCTCTCTCTCTGTAGTTCATAATCATACTAAGAATATTAAGCTTTCCGCTCAACCAAAAATGCACCGGAACAAGCTGAATCAACTTTAAAAAATGAGGCCATGATTCACTTCTGTCACTTTACTCTGAATAAGCATTTGTCAACATAATCAGTCAAGACATTTGCACATAACAGACCTCATTTATCAGTGGCAGTGCAACACTCCCACACAGAAATGAAAACAAAAATGCAAGTTTTACAAATTGAACAAATAAAATGACAAAACTTAAACAGGTAAAACAATGACTTTGCCACAAAAACACAAAAGAGTTCAGATAATGTTATTTTTCTGAAACAATGAATGACTATTTTCAGATGGAATCAACATTTCTTTCCATTTTTCT
>NW_024613694.1:0-1397 GCF_008729295.1 Plectropomus leopardus
TTACTCTTATAATGATATATATATATCATTATAAGAGTAACTAAACCCCCAGACTACCATTTTTTTCAGTTGAAAAGCCATACATATGGGTATTTAGTCGTGTTGTTGATTGATTCAAGTTCAACTTTTGATCCTTTGAGTGCAAAGTATTGAAATTCTGCATAATGCGTCCCATACAGATGCTGTAGGGTGCCTTGTGCATTGGAAATGGAAGACAAGGGCCACTGACCAGGCTGCTGAGTTTGATACCCAGTGAAGGGTGAAGGGTGACATTGATTTTAACGTAGGCTGTGAGAAAAAGCCTTTACAGAGAAAAGAAAAAAAATTACAGAAAATATGAAGTTTATATCCACATTGAGGCCAATGTACTTTAACATTTCCAGTGGATGAGTTCAAAAAGCTTCATTTTGGTGAAGTTTCTGTTTTCTGTCTCACCCCCTCAACCAAAGGTTTGATGTGTTCGATGTCCTCCATCTGCAGTTAGCTTTGTAAAATTCACTAATTATCAAATCATTCTAATGGCATGTTTATGCTCGGTGAAGCAGTCTCTCGGGCGTCTTTTAATGCGGACTACATGAGTGAGAATTTGCCTTTAAACAAATTAGAATTATGTTTAGATTGTTCAGAATTTAATGCATAAAATAAGATGGTTATGATACCCTTATTTTGATACAATGCCTGCTCCTAGGAGTTGTGTCTCTTAATGCATGATTAATATTTCCTGGTGTTTAACTGGAGAATTTAAGTAGGGTTTTTTGGGTGAAATTTTGCACTGTCCTGTGAAGACCTGTGCATCTCTGTCTGTGTTTGTCATAAATGCCACATCCAGACGATTTAATCCCATCCTGCCTTCTCGCTGTCACTCAGCAGAATAAATGGGCCCTGTGTAGGCATTTCAGCACCCCACCTGTGCTTTACTGCACCTTTCAAGCATGAGATATCTGCCACTGCAAAATGACAGCTAAGGTTCAAAAACTGGCTATTTTGGAATCATAAGACCTTACAGCAATGCCACATTTTTTTTCACTGTCTGTTGTTTGTATTTTTTCCTTAATCATTTATGTTTTCTAGTGCCCCAATTAACCCTTTAGAACCTGGATTGACACCAGTTTTGTTATGGAACCTTTTTTTTTGCAAACATGGGAAAAAGGCAATGAGTAACTTTGCATGAAATGTCCCAAAGATTGCCAAAAACAAATTTTTGTTATAAAAGTTAACACAAAAACTGGAGATTATTAGATATTATAAAAAGGGAACACACTCCAGAATACTATATTCATAATTCTTGTAATTACATATTTAGAATTATTCATTCATTCATTCATTCAGGAGTACACACTGGACAGACGCACACACAGACGTGTATATACATACATATATATATACACACACACACA
>NW_024613695.1:0-1207 GCF_008729295.1 Plectropomus leopardus
CGTGTTTTTGAAAGAAATCAAGACAATTTGGTCATGTTTCAAAGGGTTAAACCGATAAACCTGCTAAAAATAGCCGATTTTTTTGTTCTCAGATCTTACTGATTGCTTGAGTGAGTACAATATTAATATGACTGACAGAAATGATGGTCCAAACTCCACAAATAAAACCAACGTTGTAATAAACCAAAACCATCCTTTTCTAAAACTTTTATTACCACTGATGATATTGCTTATTAACTCATTATGATACCACTACTTGCTTTGTTAGCCTTATTAGAAATATTAGGAATACTACTTTTACTACTACTACTACTGCTGCTTTCAATAAAAAACATATCAATCAGCCAATAAAAACTGAACTAACAGGGGTCCAATCAAAGACACCCTAACACTTTAATATCCACATTCTGTTATCAAAAATACACGCTTGCAGATTGCGTAATAGTGCCCAATGGTGCCACCAAATTCCAAAAGGGAGACTATTGGACACTGAAAATAGTAATCAGAGTGTGTCTTTGGCAAAGAAGAGAATTTGGGAAGGTTTTCCATTGATGTCCTTAGATTAACTACTGATCGTTTCAAGGGAGGCATCCTGTACACCTTTAGCATCTCTACAGCTAAAAAACAATATATTCCCAGTGTTAAAAAAAGAGTGAGAGGGAGAAAAGTCTTACGGTGAGTTGTCTTCATCTCCAGACAGACTCCAGTCGTCATCATATGAGCCCTGCTGAAGGGGGACAA
The DNA here is from genome assembly GCF_008729295.1 of Plectropomus leopardus. Taxonomy (NCBI): domain Eukaryota; kingdom Metazoa; phylum Chordata; class Actinopteri; order Perciformes; family Serranidae; genus Plectropomus; species Plectropomus leopardus. The sequence goes on from NW_024613695.1 coordinate 742, forward strand.
ACAGAGCCATATTCATGTCCATTCATGAATGTCATCAGTTAAAAGCAATTTCACCAAAATATTTTACAGATTAAGTCAATTACCAGATCGGGATAAGGCTCCGTGACTTTCCTCAGCGGAGGCCCAAACTTCACCTGGTCAACTGCAAAGAAAACATGATGAGAATGAAACGAGTCCTGCGCAGCATTCACTCACAGGGTTCCTACAGCCAATGGCAAAATTATTTAATGCTTTTAAAGACTATTTTTTACTTACATTCAGGATGAAATTTAATACCAATTTTACAATAACCAAAACTGAAGGAAAAAATAAATAAAATGAAAAAAACAAAACAAAAACAAAACATGAACCAACATTTTTTTAATAGAGTTAAGAACACTTTTGACCACGTTTATTGTAACATTTAAAAGAAAATTACACTTCTGGTCCAGTGATGTTTTTTTTTTGTCTAGATCTTCTATTAAAT
>NW_024613696.1:0-1587 GCF_008729295.1 Plectropomus leopardus
TTTTTTGTTTGATAGTTTGGTTGATTTTGTTTTTTGGCAAATTGCATGTAATTTTCCAGCACGTTTTCCTAATTTCTTGCTAATTTTGTGTCATTTTTTCTTTTGTTGCCTATAGCCTTCTTACCATGTTTTTAAAAGAAGGTTTTTAAAGGGTGATATACTTTGTACAACCATATTTTCAGATTTTCAGACTTGATACAACATGGATCTTAGAGACAGTATTTGCAAATTAAGTCAGTGCAAGATGCAAACAGACACAAATTTGCACTATGAGGTTTAAACTGAGACAAAGACACTGAATATTTCCATGAACAAAAATAAGAACATAAGTGGAGGAGTTTCTGGTGATTTTTTATGTCAGAGACTGAACTAACTTGTGTTTTCTTGGTGCAGTTATTGGATTGCAGCTTCATGCCATGTGTCCATCACAAACTTATATTTTTGCATTTTTATTCAATATTCTCAATGTCAATTTACCGAATCCTCTTTACCTGTTTAAAAACCACTGCATGTACTCTGACACTTTGTTTAATACATTATAATAGGATAATAACCTGTGTCGTTTTCCTTACATTCCTAGAAAACAGGGAAGCGGAGGCAGGGAACATTTTCCATGTTTGTCCTCGGGTGTGATTCAACAGCCGCCCACTGACGCTGTTTGTGTGCCTCAGACAGTGCTACATTTCATCAAAAAGAAGAAGAAAAAAGGGATTTCTAAAAGGCCAAGATGTGTTGACCAGCTGACTACACCGATGGGCGCCAAACAAAACATGAGGCTTCAGCTCAGGAGTCTAAAGGGGGGTGTAAAAAGACCCAACCGTGTGCAGAGGGAAGACGCACATTAAACCAGCAGCCCCCTTCAGCACAGCGCCGCTTCTCTTTATTACGTACCGAGTGGCGGCCTCACGGCACAAGCTTAAGTGTTATTCCAGCTACGTAAATACAGGACACAGATCTGACGGCAGTAAATGTATTAACAGGCACAAATTGAATTATGTTGTTGAAATTCCAACACGCTGCGTCCTGCCAGCCGCGTCTGAGGTCGAACCGATTGAAATCTCAGTTTTCGTTCGCTTGCAGACAGGTTAAGGATCTCTGCACCGCAACATGCGGAGTGGACTTCCCTTTACAAGGGCAGGAAGCTCTGGTGGAAATTCACTGGATGTTCTCAAATAAGCAACCAGAGAGCTCTGCTTTTACACCAAGGCAGAGGCGGAAAATACCTATGCAATCATGTAGTACTGGATTTAAATACTTGACTTGAGTATTTTCATACTCATACTGTTTTGCTGAAAGAGACATGCAACAACGGTCCTTAGCTCGAACTGAACATTTGGACATTGTAATTACGTGATGTACACCTTCACAATTCGGCTACTGGGATGCCACACTTCTGTGCATTTATCTGAAGTGAAGGAAACCAGTCCCCTTTTCTAGCAGTAACCTGACTCATCCTGAATTGGCAAAAAAGCACAGGAAAAAAAAAACAGTGGCCCATTTTACACAGAGATTGCATCATAGGCTCGCTGCAAAGTTCCTTCTTTAACCTGCCTCTGCATTTTCAGACAGATTCAAACAATGGTGGGG
>NW_024613697.1:0-1396 GCF_008729295.1 Plectropomus leopardus
TGTTCACTCCCTTAACACTATTATCACCAGTGGTTTTATTTTTTATTTTATTTTTACTTATTTTTTCCCACAAACATGTATTGCTAATACTGTACTATTACTAATTCCCAAACATATTGCTATTATTGTATTATTGCTATCCTTAGCATTGTTATCATTGTTATTTTTGTTATTATTATTATTATTATTGTTGTTATCATTAGTAGTAGTAGTATCATCAGTATTATTAATATTGTTATTTTATCATTTTATTTTATTTTGTTCTATTTTGATTTTTTCCTTGCACAAAAAGGCAATCACATATACATGGGTGCCATATTTTGTAAATCCCATATAAGAAATATATGATCATTATTTTCCTCTTTTTCTCTTTTCTCTTATATTTTATTTATTTTTATTTTTTGTGAGTTGCAGTTGCTGCTGCGGCTGTTTGTTGTGTCTCTTCAGTTCATTTCATAATGAAACATGTCAATCCACCGTCTGTCACGTCTCTTTGCAACGATATAAAGAAAAACGACAAACAAAACAAACACAGGATGAGACAAACAGGAAGGAGAGAGAAGTACCTAACAAACTGAGACTTCGGCGTGGAGGAGGGGGAGGCGTGGGAGGGTGTGGCGTGTTCGCCCCTCGCCGTGAAATATCCACATCCACCAGAGAAACAGTCTCACCTGGAGAGGAACCAAAAAACAGAGACGCCAGAGTGAGTGAGGCAGGCGCTGGTTTGTGCGTCTGTGATTGTGTGTTGTTTTTGTCTGTGCTGCAGAGCGCCGTCAGAGCCGCACCGGCCAGGAAGCTTATGGAAAATTACACCCAGCTAATCAGCCTAAATCACTGCAATAAAGAAGGACATCCCATCCCGGCTAATTGAGATGCTGCAGATTCACTGTTTACCAAAGTGAAATTCTGCAGTTGGGGATGTTTTACTGGCAGGGAAAGAAACAAATTCAAGCGTTAGAGCCAAATCCCCGCCGTCTCCGCAGCAGCAGGGAGAGCTGGACTCACCCACTTTCCTCCTCCAGCATCTCTTTGGCTTTTTTAAATATTTTTTTTATTTTGTGAGACATCACAGAGCGGCTGTAAACACGAGCATAAGACTTGCACGTCTGAAAGTCCCCGAGATTTAAAACAACTCGCTCTGCTCGCTCCTCAGGGGGCAGCCGGCGTGAAACGTTGCAGCTTTTAACCCTTTGAAATCACTTTTCTTGTGTTGCATTCAGACGGATTTAACAAGCGTTTACACCTCTGACGGCTCAGCAAACTGATTTGATTTATTTCCAAAACAACGAGAAAAGAAGGTCATGATAACTAAACAAGAAATGTTGCAAATAAATTAGTAAAAGGTGATGAAAGAATTACCTTTAAAAGTATCTTAAAAAATGGGGGGATTATATTT
>NW_024613698.1:0-2027 GCF_008729295.1 Plectropomus leopardus
TTGTGTGTTGTTGGTCGTTTCTTTGTGGTCATTTGTGTCTTTGTTGGTCATTTTGTTTGTGTGTCTTTCAGGTAATTCGTCTGTCTTTTATGGTCGTTTTGTGTCTCTTTGAGATCAGTTTGTCTTTGTTTTAGGTACATTTGTTTTCATTTTGATAATTTATGCGTCTCTGGGGTTATTTTGTATCACGCTTGGTTGTTTCGTGTCTTTTTGTGGGTGTTTTGCAATTTTTGTAGCCTTTTGTGTCTCCTTGCAGTCATTATGTGACTGTTTTGGTCATTTTGTGCCTCTTTGTGGTCATTTTGTGTCTCTTTTTTGTTGTTTTGTTTTGGGGGTTTTTGTAGTTATTTTGTGTCTTTGTGGTTCTTTTGTGTCTCTTTTAGGCAGTTCTGTTTCGCAAATATGCTTTGAAAGTTATTTGTAGTTTTCTGCACAAAAAGCTGAAGAGATCCAAAGGAGATGTGTTTGCCATTGTTCAACAATTTAACCCCAACATTACAATTAAAATTTTAAAGTGGAAGTCATTTTTGGTTCTCAAAAGAATGGTTTACAAAGCTACTTTTGTAGGGTTACACATGAATGATGGTGCATTATCTTTAATGACTGAATAAAAAACAACACTGTGAAACTGTACATGACCGATCACATTTTTCGTGTCTAACTGCAATAGAAGCAGAAGGATACATAAGTCGGATAAACTCTTCTAAACTACGCCTTTCATAACTTTCACCAAATGTAATGAAAATGTCTTGTACTGTACCTTCAATGTCAGAACACAAACACAGTGGCAGCAGATGAACAAACCAAAGTTTCCATTGAGCCATAATCACTGAAAGCTGTCAGTATACAGTAAACTCTGCTGAAGACAGGAAAACAAACTGCACGTACCCCGTAAACCTCAGAACACCTTAAATATCTTATGGGCCTATGAGCTAATGATGACGTGCCCTAAAAAGGAAGTAAGACTTTCTAAGTTTTCAAGTTAAGACTCCCTGTGGGTGAAATTTGATTTAATGTCTAATTTCTCTAATTGCAGCTATTTATGCAGAAGCTTTATAGAAAAAAGACCAACCTGAGCACTTAACAAAAAGACTGACTATAACCCAGGCAGAGATTTTTGATTCTCAGCTTTGATGCTGAAGCTTCAAATTTAGGAAATGTTTGAGGAAATGGCTGATATTTTGATCGGGCACTGTACAGGGGCGGAGCCATAGGTTGTAACAGTAATGAAATTAGTTTTTGCTGAACCCTGGAATAAAACAAAAACGTCTACAACATGAAAAAATATCAACATAGGCAGAGCTGGGATGGATGGTTAAGACACCATGGATGATGGATGGTCAAAACATGTTAACTAACCAGGTGTCATGAATTTATGTTGCAGAGCACTTTTAAAAACATGAGACAAACTTTAACACAAGATATTCACAGGCACAGATGTGATGGAAACTGCTGAACAGGCCACAAAATATGACAAACATTTGACTAGCTGACAGTAAAGTTTCATTTGAAATGAATATTGTGAGCACCAGTGCATCAGGTTTTAGCCGTGGTCGAGTGAAAATAGCCCGCTGAATAGTGGATGTACAGAGTGAAACCCCACAGAGCTATCAGACCCGTCACCAGCACACTGAAAACCTTCTGGGTCCAGAGGCAGTGATCCAACTTCTGCTCCAGGCGACTGCTGCTGGACAGCACCTGCACGAGCTGAGGGCAGCAGACGAGACGAGGATTTACATGATTGACAGCAGAAATTTTAGAGATAAAGTCATGTCTTTTCAGAGGTGTGTTGAAAACAAAGAAAAAGTCAGCAAATGTCCTTGTAGTGTGTTATTATCACGATACAACATCTGCATCTGACAGTCTGCAGGTGAGTTATTAAAGTTCCCCTCCAGAGATAAGCTACAATTTAACCTTTCGAAACTGGAGCAAAATGGTTTAATTTCTTTCAAAAACATGGGGAGAAGGAAACAAGGCAAGCATCTTAACGAGACCCAAAAATAAGCAAATAGTTCAAATTAAAATAA
>NW_024613699.1:0-1933 GCF_008729295.1 Plectropomus leopardus
TGTGGTGATGTTAGGGATTTTTTTGGTCCTTAAACTTGAGCCCTAAATGTATTTTCTCTTGTTTGTTTGCTCGTTTTCTGCGTCTTTTGTGTCTTTTGTGACATTTTGTGCGTCTTTGAGGTCAGATTGTGTTTCTCTGCGGTCATTCTGTGTCTCTGGGGTCATTTTGTGTGTTTTCTGATTGTTTTGTGCCTCTTTTCAATCATATCTCTTTGAGATCATTTTGTGTCCTTATTTGGTCATTTTGTGTGTCTCTGAAGTCACTTTGTGTCTTTCTTGATAGTTTTGTGTCTTTTCGAGGTCGTACTGGGTCTTTTTTGACAATTTGTGCTTTGAGGTGATAGTGTTTTCTCTGAGGCCATTCTGTGTCTCATTGGGGTCATTTGTGTCTTTTTTCGGTTGCTTTGCACCTCTTTAAGGTCATTTAAGGTTTTTTTTTTACATTTAGTGCTTCTTTATGCCTCTTTTCAGTCATTTTGTGTCTCTTTGAGGTCATTTTGTGTCTCTTTAAGGTCATTTTGTGTCTCTTTGAGGCATGTGAGCATTTTTGCATGCTTGCATATATTTTCCTACATTGTTTTGTGTGTATTTGTGTGTATTTGTGTGCATATGCAGTGTTTATGTGCCTTCAGTGCACATAGGCGTTTGTATTTTTGCAGGTTTGTTGTCAGTGTTCATGCGCCTTCTTGTTTGCCCCCGTGTGTGTTTTTGTTTGTTTTACAGTGTGCTTTCTGGTGGTCACAGTTACACAATACCCCAGATAGTAAAGTGAGTTTCGTACTGTGATGATTGCTCTATAAATCTAAGTGCACACAGAGGGGTTTTGCGAGCAGCTCATTGTTCATTGTCTCGTTGGAGAGCAGAAGCCGTTCGGTCTTTATCACTGCTGCGTCCTCGTCCGTGCTTTAAAAACCCGTAACAAGCTGAACTGTGGTGCTGTTTTGGCGAAGCAAAGTTTGTTTTGGTGACACTTCTGAGGAAACATTTGTCATTTCTAGCTGCAGTCCAGACCATCTTAGACCAGTTCCAGACATTTCGGGTTAAAACGGGGTCCAGAGTGTGTCTTCGGGGTCATTATGTGGCTCTTTGGGATCAGTTTGTGTATTTTTCTTTGGCCATTTTGTGTCTGAGGTTATTTTGTGTGGTGTTTTTTTATTTCATGCCTCTTTGAGGCCTAATTGGGTTTCTTTGAGGTCATTTTGTGTCTCTGGGGTCATTTTTTGGTCGTTTTTTTTAGTTTTTTTGCCCCTTACATTAGTTATTTTATGTCTCCTTGCAGTTCCTTTGCATCTCTTTGTGGTCACGCCCAGTGGGCGTGTTCAGTAATCTGTTCGTGCTGGTGTTTATGTAATAATACTCTTAAGTATAATGAGAGATGACAAAAGCCAAAACCAAAACAAAGAAAAGCATGTGAGCAGAATAAATCTCAGAGCTTTTGGAGCTGTTCGATAAAAGCTCCACCACAGCGTTTTCAGCCCTCAGCTACCTTTTTATGTCCTCTACATGGGATCTTTAAAGCCTTTCTCTTACATCACCTCACACGCGTTACTCCGTCATGTGACGAGACTTCGTGAGAGCGATCTGTCCGGGCCGGTCTCTGCAGACAGCGGCCACCCTGCCTTTAATCCACCACATAATACATCCACCTTTTTATGCCTCGCAACAATAAAACCTCCCAGACTCCTCAGTGTCACAAACTTTATTGATGGCGCTCGATGCCAGCCGCCCTCAGACCACCGTGACTGTCTGCGTGTATTTGTACGAGTTAAGCGTGCTCGCAGTATTCTGTCTGTGATTGTGCGTTTATTTGATTCCTCTATAACTCTTTAATTGGTTTCTGTCTGGGCAGAAATTGTTCCAGCAAGGAGAGACGAGCCTCAATATTTTCATCAGCTGATGATGTGGTGAGCTTCCCTGTGTGTGTGTGTGTGTG
>NW_024613700.1:0-1206 GCF_008729295.1 Plectropomus leopardus
CATATTTATTCATTGCTGTCATTGTCAAATTAAAAATGAAGAAACTTTTTTCCAGGCAAACCAAAAGGATTCTTGTTTTCCGAGTTCACTCTAGAAAGTTTAAATATTTTCAGCATTTAAAGTAGATCATCTACCTTTTTACTTGATCTGATGCTGTAAATGTTTACAAGTGTTGTTGGTTTTTTTATCTCGATCTGCATGATGTTAAATTTGGTAAAATATATATTTTTTTAAATTTAACAATTATCTTTGAGATTTTAGAATATAATGTTAGAAATAGAAAGATGAATAACACCCTTCTTTCTATGTCTCAGTCCTTTTAAGACTTTGAAAGATTGATTCAAGACATTTTAAAACCAATGAAGTCCTTATTTTTGGTTAATAAATGTAATACCTTTGAGGCTTTTTAAGGATTCGCAGGAACCCTGGGTGGACAGCAGTAAAAATAAATCATCTTGCTGTGTTTTCTCACCATGTAGAAGCGGTTCTTCTTAAACGCGGTGCAGAATATGGTGGGGTCGGGCGCCACGCTCTCCAACGCGGGGTTGTCAGACGCCTTCATCTCCACAGTGGGAGCCACGTGCATGGCCTTTGCGACGCCCTGAAACAGACTCAGCTGGACCACACGGATGTTCTCCAACTTCCCGAGGATCCGCACACACCTGGGCAACAAGATCCACGAAAAACATTCATCTGACATTCAACTAAACTAAGAACTTTACATGAAGAAGCAGAATATACAGATCACGGATTAAGAGAATTACTTAACCAGTCGACACTTTTATCTAGAGCTGCAAGTCGATCATCAGAAAATTACAATTATTTTGATCATTAAATAATCAATTTAGTCTTTTTTAAGCAAAAGGGCCAAATATTTGCTGTTTTCATGCTTTTTAAATATGAGAATTTAATGCTTTTCTTCCAAATATAAGATAACTGAACAGCTATGGATTTCTGAACTTCTGATCAGATAAAAGAAAGAATAAAAGCTGCTGTTGATTGCAGCCTGAATTTAACCCCTAAATGATTATTACCACATCACTGCAAAGATATAATCTCCATCGTATCCCTGTGGATTTTATTCACTGTTTACATTGTGGCAGTTTATTTGGAGATAATACGCAATGTTAAATTTATTTATTTTATTTACTTACTTTACTACTTTTATTTTCTGGAATTATTCTAATTTATTTTTAATTTATTTAT
>NW_024613701.1:0-1418 GCF_008729295.1 Plectropomus leopardus
ATGTATGTCTGTATATATGTGACTGTAAGACCATTGTAAAGTAACAAAACCCCACTTTTCTTGTCCTTGTAGAAATGTATTCATCACTACACTGGCCCTGAAGCCACGTGGCGTGGTGCTCCATCACTGGAGGCTTGTATCTTTGGTACTTTCATACCGTTTGGCCTTCACATTTCTTCCACTTCCAGTAAATATTGATATTTCTATTCTCCATTCCTGACAGCTTTTTCTTATCCCTTTGAATCTTGTTGTCATTCGTTTCCCTTTGACTTGCAGCGCGTGGGAGCGGCAGGAACATCGTGGGAGAGACGTGGGCGGCAGAGGACAACATGCAGCAAAGGTAAACCTCCAGACATGTTCCTGCAACGTTGGGGACACACACAGCTTGGCTCTGTGCACTCTGTTGCCCCCCCCGACAGAAACACCTTCCTGACTTGATTCTGCCGCGGGGTGTTTTAATTATGCTCTCAGACATCGAAACGCTCTCCCTGAGAGTGTGTGTGAGCGTGTGTTGGGGGTTGCTGGTGCGTGGGGGGGTTCAGAAACACAGTTGGATTTAAAATAGTCCCTGTTGTCTCCTATTGTCTCTCATGCTTTGATGTTTCTGGTAGTGAGTAGTTAGTAATTAGCACGCCCACACAATTTGGCACATCTTCTCTTTCTCTCCTTCATTTTTTTTCCCCCCACATTAACAGGCAGCACCCGCCTTCTTTTCTTTCTTGCTCTCCCTAAATTATTCCTTTCCATCTTTATCTTCAGGTAGCATTTGCCCCTTCCACATTATTTCTGACTCAATTTGGCATTACAGCGCTCTGCCTTTTTCCTTTTCTGTCCCAATACAATAATTAACTCTACACTTTCTCCCTCTGTCTTTATTTTTTTTTTTTTGCCATCCATCAATTTAGCAACCTCCTGCCCTCTCTCCCTCAGTCCTTCTCCTTTTTAAGTAGCATTTGCCTTTTCTTATAATAGCACAGCAGTGTGTTCTGCTTGCCGCGAGAGCCATATAATTTATCAACACATGGGAAATTACCACCTATTGTTGTTGGAGGATGAACAGGGGCGGTGGTGTAAAATAGGTTTAAGCACGTAAATGAATCATCAAGCCAGGCCTTCTAACTCTTTCTTTCTCTGGATTTCTATTTCATTTTGTCCCTCGCTCTGCTCCAGTCTCTGCTGATTTCTCTCTCTCACTTGTTCTTTAGATTTCTTTCCCTCTGAAGCCTGATCGCTCTTTCAGTCTTGGTTTGTTCCGTTCTGTGTATGGAGCTGCCGCTCTGACCTTTTCTTTCTTCTTTGTTGGCTGTTTTTCGCGGGCGATCCAGGATTTGAAGCTTACTGTAAATTCTCTCAAAATAGTTGCCTGAACTACAGCTAACCTTTATTTGAAAAAAGGTCTGTATCACAGACAATGCTTC
>NW_024613702.1:0-1208 GCF_008729295.1 Plectropomus leopardus
AAAAATACCTATAAATTATTGAAATGTTCCCTATCTTTTTAAAAAGTAATTTTCCAAAGCTACTAATCTTGCAATTTGCAGAACAGTTCAAGTTGCTCATTGCTCATTTTGTATTACAAATTCATCAATTATACCTCATTCATGAATTTTGAAGCTTTACATGTCTTGGTCAAGCTGCAGTAACTTGTGCTTTTCCTGCCTAATTCTGTCCACTTGTCTCTCTTTCACTGCCCTTTTCACTTTCTCCTAACTTTTATTACTCTGACATAGATGTAGTTTTTCCTGCTCAGTATTGCACACTAACCTTTTCTCAAACTGCTCCCCTGGCAAATTGTTACGATTCAAACTGAGCTCAGCGCAGACGTTTTACAGCATCTGAAATGTCTTGTATCTGACACTGGCATTTACTTGTAGTAAAGGCTTCAGACACAGTCTGAAATCAGCTTCCCTAGTGTGACTCGCCCTCTATCATAGTGCTGCACTTTCCTGTCTTGTTGGAAAGACTCATTTAACGGCTTTTCTGCAGTACAATCCTTTGAAAAGTCACATTAATATATGATATTTTACTTGGTTGGCCCGCTGTGACTTTTACAGTGTTTGCAACAGTTTTAAAAGCTGCTATGGACTTTTAACTGTCTGGTGTTGGCTCAGGCTGGAGAAAGGACGTCTGCAATAAAAGTATATTTTTCATGTCAAAGCAAAAAGACAAAAAATCCAGTGATGAATGCAGGGTAAAATAACTGCATACAGTGAGAAAGCTCACCAAATTTTCTTGTAAGAACTATAAAACCGCTCACTTAGTACCCCATGAACTAAAGGAGGGTGGGATCAACCTCCATCATCATTAACTTTTCCTAACTTATGGTGCCTTCTGGGTTTATCACTGTCCAGATGGTGCCAAAACTTTTATGAGGGGCTTTGTCAAAGTAGAAAAAGTGTGTGCGTGTCTGCTGAGGACCAGGATGAAGACACAAACAACACATCTGTCATCATTATCTAATAAGTAACAAGTAGGGTGGATGGTATGTTGATAGTGAAGAAGAAATTAACCCTGTGAGACATGGAGTAGCAACACTTTTCTTGTGCTGCTTTTAAACACCTTTCACAAGTATTGGTGCAGCTCCTTGCAAAATATGGCAAAAAATGTTTTACAAACTGCAAGAAATGTCTTGATTAAGAATTTAAAAAATAAATTGATAAAATAAAAT
>NW_024613703.1:0-1230 GCF_008729295.1 Plectropomus leopardus
AATCAAAACATCAAATATTGTTAACATCAGGATTTTAAACATTGTAATATGGTGTAATAGCTTAAATATTGTGGTGTTTTTGCTTTAACTTTGACATTTTTATGAAGTTATGTGTCTTCTGAGTTTCTGAGGGTCTAAATGTGTTTCTCAGAGTTTCCTGTTTATTATCTAAAAACTTTTTTTTTTCAGAAAATAATGTCACATTATTTAAAATGACTGTTTTAGGTAAGAAAAATGGTGTCATAATTAAATTTAAGACCTGTTTTTATATGTTTTAATGGATTTTCTGGTCTCTAAAACATTTTAACCATTTTAATTCTGTTTCACAGCTCACGTGAACTTTACTTGTGGTTGATTTAACAAGTTTTTAACAATAATGACGGCTGAAAAATAACACTGAAAAAAAGAGAATTGTTAACCAACTTAAAATAACTGCTTCAATATCAAGTGATTATTCAAAATATGACAAACTCCTTCTCATTGCTGTATTTTAAAGCAGTGGATATGTGACAAACCTCCGTCAGTTACGCAGTGGCACCGCAAACGTACCCTGTGTCACACCCTTAGAAAGACCAACGGCACGAGTGGAGGGGGATGATGGTCTATTTTAAAGGACTTGGTCTCCTTTTTAATGTATCTGCCTTTTTCAGTATAGATGGTAGATTTTTTATTGTTGTTATTCATTTATTTTTATTTATTTATTTTTTAATTTTATTTTTTATTTATTTTTTTTTCTTGATTTTTCCTTTATTATTCATTAATTCATTAATATATTTATTTATCTATGTACTTATTCATGTATTTATTCNAATCAAAACATCAAATATTGTTAACATCAGGATTTTAAACATTGTAATATGGTGTAATAGCTTAAATATTGTGGTGTTTTTGCTTTAACTTTGACATTTTTATGAAGTTATGTGTCTTCTGAGTTTCTGAGGGTCTAAATGTGTTTCTCAGAGTTTCCTGTTTATTATCTAAAAACTTTTTTTTTTCAGAAAATAATGTCACATTATTTAAAATGACTGTTTTAGGTAAGAAAAATGGTGTCATAATTAAATTTAAGACCTGTTTTTATATGTTTTAATGGATTTTCTGGTCTCTAAAACATTTTAACCATTTTAATTCTGTTTCACAGCTCACGTGAACTTTACTTGTGGTTGATTTAACAAGTTTTTAACAATAATGACGGCTGAAAAATAACACTGAAAAAAAGAGAATTGTTAACCA
>NW_024613704.1:0-1344 GCF_008729295.1 Plectropomus leopardus
AAAAAAAAAAAAATGCTATTGTTCTGTGCAGTTACATTATCACAGTTACATTATCACAGTTAATGGCACTCTTCATACAGAAGCTAACCGAACTACAAATTGATACACTTCTATCAATAGCAGCCACTTACCCGCGGCCCGCTGCACACACATCGTAAGTGGCCCATTAAAAACACACCGCTCTGAGGAAACGAACCTCTGCGTTAAACTGTATAGCTTTCATTTGAAGGTAATGATTGAGGTGACGAGCACGCTGATGTTAAATATGTAAAGCTGATGAAGAACTGTATCCTCCACACTGACAAATCAACCCCCCCCCACACACACACACACTGCTGTCACAGATTAAAAGCTAATGCTGTCACTCCGCTTCTGCTTTCAGTATTTTGCTGTTATTTTTGCGTGTGTGTGTGTTTTGTTTTGTCAAAGCGTCTATTTGGGCGAGCCATTTTGCCGTTTCCTTTCATTATCCCGCAGACCTGCTGCGCCGCTTTTCAATGCCCGGCAGAACGCGCTCCGCCATCTATCCAACTGTAATTGCAGAAAATTAATTTGCGGCGTGCAATTATCTCCACTATATTTTCTTGTAACAGCATTTACACAAAAAAAGAGGAGTGTATAATACCTCGAAAAGAGAAAAAAGTAGCCTGGAGGGGGTGTTTTCTGCAGCCATCAACTAGACAGTTTCCATTCAAGATTTACTCAACTCCGTCCTACTTTTGGACATTTTAGCAGCGTTTCCATGTGCAGGTTGAGGCCGACAGGGACGTCCATCTCTTTCCAGGGAAAAACCATCTGCCCCCCCCAAAAATCCCTCCAGTGCATCTGTTGTGTACAGTCTGCTACAGACAGCAGCTCCCAAAAGCTAATAAACGCTTTGAAACTGTTTCTCCGGCCAACGGCGACCATCAAGCGACATTTCTGTTATTCCACACAGCAGAGGTGGGAAAATAATACACAATTTCAGCATGAATATCAATATAGTTTTTGTTTGGAATCACAATGAAGGCAGAGTTAAAGGGCCGCGATAACGCTGACCTTTAAAAGGCAGGTTTGCTGTGAAAACACAGAAGCGAGGTTACGTAAGGAAAAGCTCTCCAGCAAGTTAGAAAACAAATGCAAGTAATAGATAGATAGAGAGAAAGAGAAAGAGGACTCTACTGCAAGAAAATGAGGCTCAGCGGATCACAGACATCCCACTTTTTAGGAACAGAACCTAAAAACAAGATGTGGCCCAAAAATTTGGCAAAAAATTTGATTAAAATGCTCAAAAAAAAAAAAATTTAAGCTGAAAATAAAGAAAAAAAGCCCAAAAAAGTAAAAGTAAAAAAAAAAAAAAAAAAA
>NW_024613705.1:0-1571 GCF_008729295.1 Plectropomus leopardus
CATTATCACCATCAACAAACGTTCGTTGTTGAGAACATGAGCAGTAAAAGCTGCAGACAGAGAACTTGACTCATTACAGTGACAGGGAGACCTCGCCTTCTGTTAATGTGACTATTTAGAATCTGGCATGAAGAATTGGAAGAAAACTGACGCTGATTTCGACCATGTGCGGTCCAGAGCTGGGAGTGTGTGCATGTGTGTGTGTGTATGTGTGTCTGTGTGTGTGTGTGTGTGTATCTGTGTGTAGAGAAAAATCTGTGTGCATGTAAAAAATACCAGGAGAGGATGTGTTAGGAGAAGGTGGGAAAAAAGAGACAGAGAGGAGAGGACATAATTATAATTACAGTCTTTAATCCTCTGGACACACACACACACACACACACACACTGGGCGAGCTTTTAATTAACTATTTGGCGACAGGGGACTCTGGTATTGGGCTAATTATTTGAACTGCACATCCCCGCACTCATCTCCTCCTCTGAAACGCTTCCAGAGCAGCAGACAGGTATTCCTCGCTTTGAGCTCACCTGGTAATTGAAAGGTTTCGCATGGAGATCAGTTCGCTCCGAAATCCCTTGAAGCCGAAGTCAAAATCATCGGGGACAGCGAGCGAGCTAAAGTTAGGCTTCTTTTCTGCTGCAGACTTATCCACAGTGTAATACGGATTTAGTTTTAAAGGAGGACAAGGAGGCAGAATAACCGGCTGTCGTCTCCTTATTAAAGGTTTTTAAGGCTGCCCGCCTTTATCTGCGGGCGCAATTCAGCTCAGTCTTAACATGGTCAAATCCTCAGAGGGATTTTGTTTGCAGAAAGGTTTTACAATAGAAATACAATATAGAAAAACACAGTAGGATTCCCAATAAGAAGACAGCATTACAAGCATTTTATCACGTACATTTCACATTTTGCAGTTTTTAACATGTTTTAAGATTTGTGGTAATTGATTGGATTTTAACATAACGTTAAGTGAGTTTCAGTGGGACTGTTTCAAAGAATCTGTACAGTTGAAGACGATATTACCATATAGTTGTATCAACCAATTGATTGATTGATTGATTGATTGAAATCTTTATTTCCAACATGTTTTTTTAGACCATAAACATACAAACTAGAAAAAGAATAGAGAATAGTTCACAAAAAAAAGAAGAAAAAAAGAAACAGAAAAATGAACACCAGCTTGCAAAAAGTACAGTGACATTTTATATAACACTTTTTTTTTTTTTTTTTTTTTACCCTTTTTTTTAGGTCTAACAGGAACCGTTTGTTTGCTTTTAAATAGTTGTGGTGATCTAAGAGCTACAGTTTTATAAAAGAATAATGTTGTTTAGTGTAAAGTTTGTTGAAACTGTCATTATATTCACACAGCACTAAATAAGATAAATAATCAGTGAAATAAACAGTATTCCCCTGCCTACTCTGTTTCCTTGTAGCAATCCTAATAACGTTACTGTATGTGAATTAAAACGGCCAGCCAATCCGCATCACTGGATTCAATAAAAAAAAAAAAAAAAAGCCACATACCAAGCACCGCACACAATCTGGACAAACTATCATATTTTAATAATAATTAT
>NW_024613706.1:0-1131 GCF_008729295.1 Plectropomus leopardus
AATAATATAATGAAAGAGATGCTTGTGTCTGAAGGAGGAAGGAGGAATGCTTAAATGTCAATGTATTATTACTATACTAATGCCAAATTATACATGTCAGCTAGTGTTTTAATATTATTCTGCAGTCTGAAACAGTTATTTTATTTAGAATAAATGCTGTCATTAAATTAATAATCTTGCTCTCTGGATTTAAACTTTGATATTTTGCTATTTGAATATTAATATCAACTTCTGTAATATTTTCGCTTGTGTTTACATTTCAACTATTATATAAACAGCCAGCTGGTCTATACTGACTTTTAGCTAATGGAAAGTGTGTTACTCCTTTATGAGTGACAATTCTGTATTAAACATAACTTATGTTATCTGTAAGTAGTTTACATGAAATGCCGTGTCTAGCTTTGTTGTTGACAAAGTTGAGAGATTAGTAGGATACAGAGTTTATATGGTTTTAATGGTCAGTGATGCACCCATGTTGTATACCATCTGTCATAAATACTGAGGCCATCTGTTACACCAGGAAAAGAACTCCATAATTTACTCAATTATTAGAATAATAAGAAAAGAGTAGATGATTTACATGACAGCAGTGAATGATCTGATGAGATTATAACTCATGTTTGATTCATGTACAGTCTGCAAGAAATCATGAAGTGAATGTGTGTCAGTTTATGACAAAAGCCAAAAAATCTAAATGGCACGGCAGGATGATATTTACCATTTCAGAAAATAGTAGTTTTTAAAGTATTATTTTTTGTTTGTTTGCAGCTTTCTGTAATGAGTCATTTCTTCATTTAATTTCCATGTTTACACTGAGTGTTGAGTCTCTTTAATTTAAAACCCCACTGATTAACTTAATGTCTTAAGACGTTTTGAATGGTATTTTGGACACTGAAGCTGGCTAATCATCTGGTTTGATAATCTTCTTGTTTGATAATCTAAAACCACCCAGACACAGACTCTTGTAAATAAATGCTGTATAATCTTAACCCAATGGTCCTTTATTTTATTAGGGTCATCTTTCTACAAACCCCAACCCATCGAAGTTGTTACTGTTACTGTAAGTCTTCAGTTCAATGAGTTTTCTCAATTTTTAGAATATTTTTCATTAAATCAGACAAAATGTGGGAG
>NW_024613707.1:0-1665 GCF_008729295.1 Plectropomus leopardus
ACACACACACACACACACACACACACACACACAGGCGTGTTTCAGGCAGCAGAGCGGGTGAATGAATGGAGTATCTGACCCTGTGAATGAGCAGAGAGCGGGGGGGTCAGGAGGCGTCGCCCTCAGGCAGCTGCCAACATTATCATGCAAACCTCCACGTTTTTGTTTTCTTGTGTGGAGAGGAGGGGGACTCGGAGAGAGGACGGACCTCTGACAGCTCCAGCCAGGGGAGGACGGGGACCTCCAGAGTCCATTAGACTATGAATGAGCCCGAGCAGGTCCACGCTGACGGCATGTTACAACACTTCTCTGTGCTGCTGCTGCTGAGCTCGCCGACAGCAGAGCAACAGCAAAATGTGCACTTTTCTCAATGAGGTTTGGGGAGACGGACTTTTCTGCACGAAGCAGAGCAAAGAAGTCAATCATCTGTTGTAAAATACAATTAAATAGACACAAAACTTTCTTTTCCTTTTCTTAACCTTTTCGTGGTTTTTTTTAAAAACTAATTTTCACATAATTTTTGAGTCATTTCTTCTTTCGGCGCTCTTTGCCTTCTTCCAATGTTCTTGAAAAGAATCAAGCCCATTTGCTCAGGTTTCAAAGTGTTAAAACAGAAAATGAGTCCACTTTTTAAATGTGAGCATTCTCTTTTTGTCCCGTTTTAGGGCAGTGCAACACTCGGGTAAATTTTCACTTTTATCAGTGAAGTCTGCTGCAGGTCAAAAGGTGATGGCTCACCGGCTTCATTTCCTCAGGCTTTACAAAAGATGATTGACAGTTCTCTCTTTCAATAAGAGAACAATGCGAACTTTCAGATGAATAAACCGCTTCCTGAAAACATCAAATCCTTCCTAAAGAAACCTCTAAAATCCAGTTTGGAAAAAAAGGAAAAAATCTAGCTCAAGGTCCACTTACTGTCTTTTTCTGGAGTCTTAAACCACATCTCAGCTAAAGGCCAGATTTTTGTTTCGTTTTATGCTGAACTACTGTTTCAAAGGCCAAAAATGAACTTTCACACATTTCAATAATAACTAGATACCACACGCCAATGAAGTTGCTCGCTCACATTTAAACACGGGTAATATAGGTTACAGACTGATTTCCCATCACAAGTAGAGAGGAGCTGTGGGTACGGCTCAGCAGCAGACAAATATGTGTGCAGGGTTTTTTTGTTGGTTTTTCTGTTATTTTATTTTTGATGTTGATGTTACGGACAGGCTGAAAAACAGTTTCATAAACGGTAGAAAGCAGCATGGAGGCCAGTGAAAACTTTCCGGTTACTTTTTAAAAATTAAAAATCATTTCTAAATTTCTCATCCTTATTCAGTCTCTCTTTCAAACTCGGTTCAGAATAACTTGGATCACTGTTTTAACGCTGCTTAGAAAGACACGGATGGTATTTAGCAGGTTTTTTCTCTCTATTTTGCTGACAGAAAAAACAAACACACACAATTCTAGAAATGTATCAACATGTAAATGAGCCCTGCTATTTCTAAAACTGAAATAAAAATTGGAAAACCAACTCCGAACCAATGCACCCCTCAAACAATATTAGTCACAGTTCATTGCTCGCAAGTTTCTCTATACTGTGATCTCACACAGTTAACAGGCAATGTTTCAGCAACTGCAGAAGCCCGAACTATCGGTCAATATAGGAAAAAAAAA
>NW_024613708.1:0-1313 GCF_008729295.1 Plectropomus leopardus
AAAAAATACTGAGATTAACATTTGAGATAAAAACAGGATAACAATAGATCAGCTGATATTCTAACATAAGTATTTTTCGACGCCTAAAATCTGGTTATTAAAGAATATTCACAGTTGATAGATAAACTCAGCGCTCTTTGGTGGACAGACTCTTCATGACAGTGTTTCTAAATTACTCTGATGGTGTTTCTGAACTGTGATTTTTTTTACTTAGTCCAATATAGACTTAAAAAAAAGATATTTAAAATAAGTGACTGATGTATTGAGGTCTAGACCTTATTTTATTTTCCAGAGTGTTTGCTGAAGCTCGAGGTTTCTGCTCACAGGGATTACTTTAACACACATTTACTACATTATTTGAAACTTTTGCCATATTTAATGTGAACATGCAACACTTTAACATTATATAATTGGCAGAAAATAATTTCAAACATAATAAATTCACTTTAAAATCGTCACCTGTCACACAGTCACAGACTAAATGATTTTGTCGTTCCAGGTTTGAGGAGGAGATCGCCAGGCGTCTGGAGCAAAACCAGCGCTGCCTGTTCCTGAGCAACGCCGCCAGTCAGTGGCTGAACATCCGCCTGCAGCTGATTGGCGTTGCCGTGGTGACCGGCCTCGGCGTGATCGCTGTCGTCCAGCACCAGTATAACTCTGTCGATCCAGGTGAGTCTGAGCAGAGTTTGGTGACTCTGAGCTCCGGTAATGTGAGGGGGTTCGGTTCTGTGATGTGTGTCTCTGCCTGGCTGCAGGTCTGGTGGGTCTGTCTCTGTCCTACGCCCTGTCCATCACCATCCTGCTGAATGGCCTCATTTTAAACTTCACCCAGACGGAGATGCAGCTGGTGAGCGTGGAGAGAACCGAGGAGTACTCCACCGGCCTTCCCAGCGAGCCGCAGCAGCAGAGCACACAGGTGAGAGCCTCCGCAGCACCGCCGCAAACTCACGCCGATAATCGCACACAAGAAACACAAGTTTCTCTTTGCAGTGGTTTCCAACCAGTCTAACAGGGTCCAGATTTTTCCTTAAACCTCAGATCAACACACAGACTTAAAACAAATTCAATTTATTTACATGATTTCATTCAATCGCTGGATTTAAACCGTCTTGATGCCCTTTAACTTTATTTAGCCACATTTAAATCAAAGTAACGAGTTCAACCTAAAACTCAGTAAAATCAGAGTGTTAAAGCAAGAAGTTTCGGCTCAGAAGTAATAATAATAAAAAAACATTAAAACCATCGCAATAGAAGTGAGACCTAATTCAGACTTATTCAGGCTGCTCAAGTGTTTAATATTTTTGCAGCATAAT
>NW_024613709.1:0-1090 GCF_008729295.1 Plectropomus leopardus
GTCTCCCAGTTCTAGCATTTATGAAGTGCTTTTGAGGAGATTTAAAAATTTCAAGAGATCTATCGTGTACGAGATATAGCCTTAAAATACTGCAATATAATTTCATATTTTTCATATCGTCCAACTCTATGTACCACTGCGATACACAGCAACATACCAACTTGGGAGAAGCCATTCTGTATTGCAATGCACAAAATGTATCTTGCTGCACCCCTAAAATACATTTACCCCCATCTGCATAAATTACTTTGCATTTTTTGTAATCCTTTACCACCTGAGCTATCCAGACTTCACTCTAATTGCACAAAACTCGATTTTATGGCTTCAGAAATCTACAAAATATTGCAGCAAGTGTTTTTGCACACGGTGAGAGGTATGTTGTATATCTTATGTTAGCATACGTATCTGAGTGGTGCTATAACCTGCATGATTTTTACTTCCACTGTCTCTCTGGACCACATCCCCCACTCCTCATATGTCTCCCCCTAACTCTTCTCTCTCTGGTCAGGTTTCTCTCTCCCTCTGCAGAGTGCAGCGGTTAATACATAATGTACACTCAAGCTTAAAGGACGCATTTTAAAGTGCGTCTCTGCTAAGGATGTATCCATCACTGTTTCCTTCTCTGCTCTCTCCCTCTACATACTGAGCTGGTGATTGGGGTGTGGTCTGCTGGAGCGCCATCACAACATGTGCTCCATCACGGCTTTTATCTCTATGAGCTCCCTCTTTTTCTTATCAGCACCCAGGTCCCCATCTTCCCTACCCTTCACCTTTCCTTTGAGAGGGGGTCATGAGAGGGATTGTACCTTCATGGTGGGAAGATTAAGTGACATCAGCCCACCCACCCTCCTAATGAAACCCCTCTATCTCCCAGTGAAGCTCATCTCCTTCTGAAGGCTTTTTGTGATGTTATAACGGTATTTATGGATGGGCATTGTATTCAGATTGGACTGAAAGGCAAAAAACAAATATTTGTTTTCAAAACCACATCACTGGCTGTATAATGCCCAAAGGAAAAGTTCACGATTAAAAATGCTTTCTTGTGTAATTCAGGAAAATGTTCAGTGCCCAAATTTTTCACTTTAAAAAT
>NW_024613710.1:0-1226 GCF_008729295.1 Plectropomus leopardus
TGTTTGTTGTATTTCATATTCTGTTTTATATATATCATATTTTATTTCTGTGTAAGTTTATATTTTACATTTTGTCGTCTGATCTTTAAATTGAATGATAAATTAGAATAATTAAAATGTGTTTACATTGTTTTTTTAGGGACGGGATCATTAAACTGTGTTCGATGTGTCTCTAAACGTCCCGCCCCCTCTGACTGTCTGACCAATGAGGACGCAGCTCTCCCTGAGGTCTGAATCCAATCAGGTGCTGATCCACGGCCTTAAACAGCACACTGCTGGTTTCCATGGAGACTACTTAACTCTACACGTACCGTTAGCCATTGGCCGTTAGCGTGTTCCCTATCTGTTCTGATATTTATATTTTTATGATTTTCATGTATTTTTAAGCAGCTGAACACAAAAAACAAAGTTACAGTGTTTCTACAAGAATTTAAATTTACTTATTTTTGAAATTTATTTACACGCAAATATGAACTTTTAAGCCTGAAATTAAAATTTTTTTCCTTTAGGCAGATTTCAAAATAAAAGCATCAGAGCTAAGCGTAAAAAAACAAAACAAATATAATAAATATAATGCAAATATAATTATGTCCAACAGAAGAAGCTGCTTCAGAAGTTTGAGTCGCACAAAAGAAAAAACATCTGAAAGAGCTGCTACTGTAACAGCAGCTGTTTCTGTTTATTTTGAAATAAATCTGCAGCCTAAGATCTGCCGTTACTTCCTGTTCCAGCTGCCGTCTCTGTTGCTGCAGATACATTTTCAGCAAATATCCCATAAATTCCAGAAAATGTCTTATAATTGTCCAGTAAATTTCAAGGAAAATGTCCCCAACATTTCCAATAAATAGCCACTAAATTTCCAGAAAATGTCTGCTAAATTTCTAGTTAATGTTGGATAATTTTCAGCAAATATCTCCAAAGTTTTCAATGAATTTCAGCTAAATTCCAGTAAATTTTCACTAACTTTCTGAAAATGTACAGCAAACTACCAGAAACGTTAGTGGAAATTTTATATAATTGTCTGATTTCTTGTACATTTTTTGGAAGTTAAGCTCAGGAATTTTGTAAAAACTTAAATCTGTAAATTGTAGCCTAAAATGGTGCTTTTTAATTGCTCATTGCTAGGATTTTGGGGAATATTTTGTTGTTGAATATGATTCAAATCCTGAAATGAAATCTGATATTGGATGATTTTTTCTGTCGTGTGAAATCGTGAAAACATTCGG
>NW_024613711.1:0-1246 GCF_008729295.1 Plectropomus leopardus
TTTATATATTATAAAATAAATATATATAATAAAATGAATATTAAAAAAAGCATTACAGGTGAGAGGAAAATATTTATTTTTTTATCCTTTAAAGGACTTCTCTGACTGCGGCTTTGTGGTCCTTTCCTGAGCCACCAGGACGCCCACATCCGCATTACTCACCGCGTTTTTTTAGTCTGCGTGATAAATATTTTGTCTCCTGTGAAAAAGATGACTATTCACGGCCTCTGGGCTCTTTCCGACAATGAATCAAGTCAAACAGCGAAAACATAAAATCATCACGAGCTGTCAAAGTTCACCGTTGTGCATTTTAACAGCTGCAGCCAGAGGCGGCGAGAAGAAGACATCACTTCCTTTGGGGAGTTGTAAAGCGAAAAGGTTAAGAGTCACTGTTGAATGCAAACTATAGATCATGAGACCTTGTCGCTGCTCGGAGACGTGAGCGGTGCAGGAGGTGGGTGGTCTGTTTATCCACCTTATCGTGCGTAATAAATTATCACTTTGGGCTTCATAAAACCGGAGCAGATGACATCCACTCCTTTTATTTTTCAGCCCACATCCTCTCCTCCCACCTCGCCGCGTCGTTACTCTGCTACGTTTTGCAACATGTTGCAGTGTCATTCACAGAATCTGAGAATCGTGTTTCAAAGGGCCAGCGTGCATGAGGGCACCAGACTGCCTCATTTACATCAGGTTTGGTTATATAATCCATGCTGGGCTTATTAGTGACACATGTTTTAAACATGAGGATCATGTTGAGAGAGGCAGACTCTGCATGTTCACATTTATTCACTGCAGAGTTTATTGATGTCGAACAACACGAGGAGCACTGTGAAAAAAGGCTGTTTGACTTTCATGTTGGAGAAAAAGACTTTCTGCTCTCATTAAATCATTTTTGTGTTGTTTCTCAGTGAGCGACTTGTGTGCAGTCGGAAATAATTAGACGAGACACACTGAAGATCCCTCAGTTGGATTTGATCCTAATGTATCTCTACACTTTGATCGCAAAAAAACAAATGTACAACTGACTCTGTCTTTGCCAGCTTAGATTTACTTGTGCTGCTTTCAGATGCATTTCACAAGAATTAATAAACCTTTGTGCCCCGAGCAAACTGGTGCAACTTCTTTCATAAACTAGCAAAGGAAAAATGTCCTGAGAAAAGAAAGCTAGAGAAAAACTATATTTTTTAATATGCATATGTTTAATTTTTTTAATTATATTTTTGAGCATTTTCTCTATTTTTTT
>NW_024613712.1:0-1157 GCF_008729295.1 Plectropomus leopardus
TTTCCAATTTCAAATGATTTAAAACAATTTTAACTTAAGATAAATGTGCATGCAGAAGTGTAACTAGGAACAGCCTTGATGGTATTATATGATCAATGTTGATTTATAAATTACATTGTATGCTTTACACATGTAAAATGTCAAATGGAATATTTACTCCTTCATTTCCATGTTATGTATATACAGTCATTTATACAGAATTATGACTGTCCATTCAGCTGCTGGCTTATTTCTATGTTTCTTGATAATTCATGACCTCATCATTTCTTTTTGGAACTGCTAAAGTTGAGGAAGTATCGTCAGAGTTTCACATGCTCTCCCTAAACTTTGATGAAGTAAGTGTTGCATTATATTTAACTTTATTAAACGTAGTCGTCAAGCAACAATTGGCATGAAAATTAGTTTTGACTATGAAATGTGCAAATATGTTTTAAATCTTGAATTCATCTGGTTGGAGCTTCAGTTAGTTGAAGCTTTCCAAAAGCTGCTGAATAAATCTTTTACAGTGTTTTTACATCAAGTCATAGTCTTTTAAGCCAATTCAAATGATATGTTGCTGCACAAAAAATTGAAAACTGTTTTGTCACCATGTTTATGATTTTGAAATTCATTTCGGTTATCCTCTTCCTCTTTTTTTTAAAAAAACTGACACCAACAGAGCGTTGGTGTCAGTTTTAAAACCACAATAGTGACATCTGTTTGTATTCCTCCGTTGCAGTTATAGGTGTGAACAGAGGTGTTATAATTTTTGTTTGTCTGTCCTTTGTGAAAAGTGATCAGAATTTGGTGGTCAAAGGTCAAGGTCACTGTGTCCTTGCATCTGTCTCATTCTTGTGAAGGCGGTATCTAAAGATGTCTTGAGGGAAATTGCCTAAAATTCTTCACAAACGTCACTAAAAATTAACTAGTGCTTAAAGGTCCAAGTTCAAGGTGACTGTTTTTTAACAAAGAATATTTTCACCTCTTTTTCAGAAATTCATATGCTTGTGTCCCTTCAAAAATGTTCCTGGAAGAAACTGTAAATTTGCTCCCGTTATCTCCATTTCCATCTATATTAAATGGAAATAATTTGACACATGAAGGGGTGATATTGGATTTGAAGTAAAGTGAAAATGTACATTCTGGCTCCTTTTTTTGGTTCTGAAAAATAAAAAAAA
>NW_024613713.1:0-1145 GCF_008729295.1 Plectropomus leopardus
GTGCAGATCCTCGTTTCATCGAAAACGGAGCCGGACATGACGGAGGAAAAACTTTGCAAAAACTTCAGAACTGGACCAAAAACAAAAAGAAAGCGTTATTCAGGACTGTTTAACTTCAGGATACACATGCCTGCATTTGCAGTAACTTTGATGGACTTGTGGCTAAACTGTGTTCTTCTTCTGATCAAGTCATGGAGACGCCGCAGGCATCATGGAGCTCAGGTAGGACATGTCACTTTTTCATACATTCATGTGTCACTGCTGCTGCAAAATTGAATTGTTTTGCCCGTTGCTTTAGATAAACACACAATTTCCATTTTTCATGACTGCAGCTGAATCGGTCAATTTCTCGAATAGTTAATGCCAGAAATAATAACAGCTAAAACGATTGAGGCCTAATTGTTTGGGTAATCCAAACAATGTTCATCTTTCAGTTTTTGTTTTTACCCTTTGTAGTTTGTTGGGGGAAAAGCGATTATAAAAGCGATATGCACCGGAGGTAATCGAAAGTGATCAGATAGTTTGAAAAATAAAAAAGATTTTGCAGCCTTAGTCGTGACATTTGTGAAAGTTTGTGTTTCCTGTTCATGTTGTAATATGGTTCCAACACAGCAACCTTGCTGTGGTTTTGCTGTGCTGTGTGTTGATGTTTTGCTGCAGTGTGCTTTAATTGTGTTTATCTGGCTGCCATATCAATGTTGTCATTGTGTGTATATATACATGTTGGCTGAGGGCTCGAGGGTGCTGTGGTCAGGGTGTAAGGCTTAAGTGTTTCCTCTGGGAGGGACTTTGAGTGCGGTTGTTGCAGCAGGTTGTTTTTGGCTGGTTTCAGGCTGTTTTAAGAGAAAGGTTATTTGTGTTGAATCAGTGATGTCATAGACCTGTGGATGGACACTGACAGCTGGCAGTGTGATGTGCTTTTGTCATGTTGCTTTTTGTATACAGTATCTCGAGGTATCAAAGGAAAATTAAGTCTCAAAAATCTGAGCAGTTATAGAAATATGCAAACTGTTAAAACATGATGAAAATAGATATAAAAAATATCTTGACATTCACATGGGGAAAACAAGACTGAAATATGAGATCAAAACAGAGAATTTCTATATTATATTATTATATTATGATGTACGGCTTAAGTGTTTCCT
>NW_024613714.1:0-701 GCF_008729295.1 Plectropomus leopardus
TAGCACTTTTTTCATGTCATTTACTTGTTTGTTTGATTTTACTTTCCTTTTTCCTTTTCTTTTGTTTCCTTTTCTCATAACCTTTTTTTTTGGCTAATTTTCAGGTAATTATCTCATACTTTTTACTTTCTTTAAAACTGATTTCTTGCTAATATTTGGGTGATTTCCTCTTACATTTCTCTTTTCCATCTGCCCATGTTTTTGCAAGAAATCAAGCCAGTTCGCTTGGGTCTTAAATGGTTAACAAATGCCGTATAGTAAAGCAGTCAGTTGCTTTATCACATTATTTTTTTATGTCTCAGATTTGTCAACATGAATCGGGTCTGGGCTGCGTTCAAGGCTCATCCGTACATCAGTAACGTCCTGGGATACACAACGCTGTTTGCCTCCGCTGACCTCATACAGCAGAGCGTGCTGGGCGGGAAACGCACTTCATCCTCATCAGAGGACTCGGCTGGCATCGACTGGGGTCAGACGGCTCGAGTGGCGACCGTAGGCCTCTGTTTCCATGCCAACTTCAACTACCACTGGTTGCGAGGGCTGGAGAGGATGCTGCCTGGAGGCGGAGTGAAGGCAGTGACGGGGAAAGTTGTGGTGGATCAGCTGATCGCAGCTCCTCTCACCATCAGCGCCTTTTACATTGGTGAGTTTGTTTCAGAGCGTATTCAAGTCATGTATTCTCAAAAAAAAAAAAAAAAAAA
>NW_024613714.1:763-1067 GCF_008729295.1 Plectropomus leopardus
GTTGTTGTTGTTGTTGTTATTTAGCACTTTTTTCATGTCATTTACTTGTTTGTTTGATTTTACTTTCCTTTTTCCTTTTCTTTTGTTTCCTTTTCTCATAACCTTTTTTTTTGGCTAATTTTCAGGTAATTATCTCATACTTTTTACTTTCTTTAAAACTGATTTCTTGCTAATATTTGGGTGATTTCCTCTTACATTTCTCTTTTCCATCTGCCCATGTTTTTGCAAGAAATCAAGCCAGTTCGCTTGGGTCTTAAATGGTTAACAAATGCCGTATAGTAAAGCAGTCAGTTGCTTTATCACA
>NW_024613715.1:0-1724 GCF_008729295.1 Plectropomus leopardus
GCTCAGTTTTTTGGTATGTCTTGTTAAGTTGTTCGTTACCTTCTTCTCATGTTTTTCAAAGAAATCAAACCAATTTGCTCAGGTTTCAGAGGGTTAAATATGCAAATGCAGTATTATCTAATTAAATATGAATGAATATGCATGAATTTCTGGAACAGAAATCTAATCATTGGATAAAGCCAGGTTCTAAAGTCTTGCTTCATTTTGTTGACATAGTAGTCTCAGGTTTTTGCAGAGGGGAGTATGGGATGTCTCATTTTATCACCCCATAAATTGGAAAATACTGTCAACAACCATGAAATGATGCTGCAGGCTATGAATGATATATGAACAATCTTCTCCATAAAACCCTTTAGAATATAGACTGGAATAAATCTGGGAAATTTGGTGAATGTAAGTGTTGCTGAAGTAGAGGATGAGGAAAGAAAATTAATTTAGCAAAAATGCCTACAAATATGTATCGTAAAAATTCCATACAAAAATAAAAACATTCTCATATGAATATGGTTCAGTCAAGTTGGACTGTCATCAGGCCGATGCAACTGAATGAAAGTGACTGTGTGGAATACAATGTAATGCTGCTAACTATAGTTTCCCTATATGCAGTATTGTAGACTACCTGTTATCATTTGTAAGAAGTTGCAGTGTGATTCAAATCAGGATCAGGTTTGCCAACAGAAAATATTACAGAAGAAGCCCACAGGTGGGGTTAATTCTCAGTCAACACATCAAAACATATACAGTGCATCCTAGCAGGGGGAGCCAACATTTTTTGAAGGCACAAAAATGCAATAATTTGTCAATTCAAATGTATTTCAATCTCTCTCTCTTTTTCAGATGTTTATTTTGTCATGATTTTAATTTTAATAAATAACATCACATCACTCCAATCCTGGCCTCCCTCCAGGGGCTCCCTGTTTGTTTTAGAACTGATTTTAAGATTTTACTGATCACTCAGCTCTTCCGGGTCTGGCCCCGAGTGACATAACAGAAAAGTTGATCCCATAAGGGCCAGACTACAGCCTTAGATTCTCAGGGGGGCCCCTCTCGCCATTCCAAAGTCGAGGGTTAAAACTAACTGCCATCAGGGCCCCTCAACTTCAGAATGAGCTGCCTGAGGAGATAACCATGGCTGTGGCTCAGAGGTAGTGTGGGTCGTCCTCTAATTGGAAGGTCAGTGGTTTGATCCCCGGCTCCTTCAGTCAACATGTCGAGGAATCTATGACACTAAACCCCACATTGCTCCTGATGCTGTGTCATCGGAGTATTAATGCAAGGGCTAACGTTACTATAAAAGTGCAGTCCATTCACCATTTACCATAAGGTTTTCGGAATCAGTGAGTTCTTTTAAATCACTTCTCAAAACCCAATTTAATAGACTTGCTTTGATGTGATGTCGTCTATTTTAATGTCTTTTTATCTACAGTTTTTATTCTTAATTCTGTCTTGACCCAGCTTGTTATAACCACTTTTATTCTTTTAATTGTATTTACTTTTATTGGTATTTTTTAATCATTCACTATCATCTGTCCCCCTTTTAATGTTTTTTTTTCCTCAGATTTTTGTCTGCCCTTAGTTCTGAGTTATTGTTTGCCTTCTGTAGTTATGTTGCCTCTGCAATAAGCCTTTCTTGCTTCTTTTATGCTTTGTTTCTCAAAGCATTTTGCAAAATATGTTTTTAAAGGTGCCATATGGGAAGTAATTATTATTACTATGATCATTAT
>NW_024613716.1:0-1079 GCF_008729295.1 Plectropomus leopardus
TCACATGCTGACCCCTCCAACGTCACCCGCTCAGGCCCAACTGCCGTGAGTCCGTGAATAGGACGGCGTTATTGTCATGGAGGCTCATCTGAGATGGTGAAAGTCTATATGATGTGTGACTTATGCAAGTCTCACACACACACACACACACACACACAGATATGAACCATGAATTTTAATTTTCACTGAACTTATCAGAAAAAGTTGCAGGGAATTTTCTGTATATGTGTTTGAACGTTTCAATCGTGATTAAAGATTTTGTGTTGTTATATTCCAAATTCTAAATTTCTATTATCTGTTATATTTTCTTTTAAATTTCTATTGCAAATGCATATTGAATTATGCAAATATCCATATATATACATATACACACACACATATATGCTGATCACAGTTCCTGAAGTCTAAACATCATCAAATATTGAACCGTGTGACATTATCAGGCTGCTTGATAATGAGGTAAAATAAGGTTCGGTTCGGATCCTGACGGTCTAACAGCCGTCTGATCTGTCAGTTTGCTCTCAGTCTGACCTCGACCTCGACCTCTTCCTGTTTAGCTGCAGATTTACGCAGTTTCATACTGTCAGTAACCTCCCGAGGACACGGTTAAACATATGTTTTCTCATTTTTTTGTTTCTTTTGTATGTTTGTGTTTTTCGGGCAGGAAATTCAGCGTTTAGAGACAGAACAGTTCAGAGTATCCTGAATTCATCAGGTTAGAGGCGTAAAAATGCCTGTCTGTGCGCCGCCTCTTAATATGTTTATTTCTGTGATATGATATTTTCTTTCTCATTAAACTACGATTGTATTCTCGTAAATTACACGTTTATTCTCATAAAATTGCTACTTTTTCCTCGTAAAACTGATTTTATTCTCATGAAACAGTGACTTTATTCTTGTAATATTGTGAGTTTATTCTCAAAATTACAAATTCATTCTCATAATATTGCAACTTTATTCTTGAAATCAAATTTTTTTCTAATCCTATAGAAAAGAAAAAAAAACAACAAAATGACCTCAAGAAAGTTCTATTATTGTCTTTTTCTTTAATATAATCTTATATAATCTATAATCTCTAT
>NW_024613717.1:0-1235 GCF_008729295.1 Plectropomus leopardus
TAAAAAAATGTCAAGATAACCTATCAAGGGTTTCATTTTGTAACAGTTTAAACTGAATATAATTTTGCCCAACTTTCCCTTGAATTTTTCTCCAAAGCTGTACAGTAAAAAGTCTTGAAATTTAACATAGTCGAGGTCATCCTTAACATGTTTCTGTGACAGTGCAAGTGTCACAACACCAGTAACACATGAGGGTGTAATGCAGCTCAGTCACAGGCTGAAAAACATACAGCACAGTGTATGTAGAAGCACTGAGTGCAGTCATGTTTGTCAGTGTTATCTCATGACATGAAGGTTCAGTGTTTCTGTGGCATCTCTGCTGCTCTCTGTGACCTTTTCTTTAATTAGCAGGGATCTAATAGACAGCAGACAAATGTAATGATTTTCACACCATGGAGAGAAAGAGAGTCAGTATCAGCATAGTGATAGATTAAAAAGAGTGGACTCTATATGGCAGGGGGACAGATAATGTGCGCAGGCTGGGCTCAGAAAGAGTAGTGTTGAATGAAATCAATGGACTGACAGAACATTTATAGGACCTCCTTGAAAACGTGGTGGTTCATCTCAAGGGGTTTGTCCAAATTAATAAACTTTTAAAAATACACTCTGCAGAGAAAGCCTTTTGAAAAGTCATTAGCACACAGCAAATGGTTCTTGTTGTGTCAGTTAATGCTGGTCTTAGTTTCCTTTCCACCTTGGAGATATAGGATACACAAGGGGTAAAAAGCAGGGAGAAATATTTGAGGTGGCGCTGTCGAGAAATCTGACATTTGTGACAAGTGAAGTGAAAGAAGTGCTGCACTCTCCAGACTGTTTGTACAAGCATAAAAAGAAGCAGCATAAAAACCATCAGACAATTTTAGTGATATTGATGTAATGTTATAGAAATGTGCCAATCAGCTTTTCCTGTTCACCAAGATTTTTATATATTTGTTTTTTTCCACACCTTATTTTTTGTTTGTTTTGATGTTCATATTTTATATTTTATAAAATATGTGCTGAAATAATGAATGAAATTGAGTCAATCAACATATATTAAAGAGGGAAGAAAAAAAAGAAGAATACATTGATGGATGAGTCTGTACATTGTTTTGAGGAAAATCCCACGGTACATCTTTAACATCATGTTGGGCTCTCGGAACTTGCAACAGTCATGCCCTTGGATAGTTCTTGAAAACTGCAAGAAAAAGATGTACAGGCTGATGAATAAAATAATAATAATAATAATAATAATA
>NW_024613718.1:0-1154 GCF_008729295.1 Plectropomus leopardus
TTTCTGGTCATTTTCTTGTTTTCTTTTTGTTTTTACTTTTGCTTTTATTATATAAGTACTTTCAGGTAATTTTCTAGTAACTTTTTTACTAATTAGTTGCTATTCTTAAGTTGCTCACTGCCTTCTTCCCATGTCTTCAAAAGAAATATAACCAGTTTGCTCAGGTTTCAAAGGGTTAAATATGTTTTCTGGCACACTGTTCAAAAGAAAATTATTTTGTAAATTTGTTTTCTAAAAAATATCTATAACATGTTTTCTGAAGTGTTGTATTGTTATGATATGTTGTATCACATATGTTGTAAAATGAAATGTATTCTTTTTGGGTGTTTTCTGAGATGTCAACATTGCTAAATACGTTTTCTGAAATGTGTTTTGCCCTTGCAAGCCACTAATTTTTAGGAATGTCACACTTGCCCCATCAATTATGCCTCTTCTCATTATGTGACCATCATTGGAACTACATCTTTTCAACATGTAAATACCATTAACATCCACATCCAAGTCACAACTGTGTCGAGAAAAAAATACTTTTACTACATGCTACATTATTTGCGACAAATAATAAGAGTCTGAATACCCAATGTGGATGCTTCATATCAGCCATACCAATGTTTAAGATCATTAAATACTAATTCAGTACACTCATTCCATACACTGGTGGCCGGAACTTATGTTCATGTGTATATTGGTAAATTAATAAATTTAATTTACCGCGGTTACCTGGAGTTCCCGTGTCTCTTCGTCTGTGGCAGAGGCATGATATGACAAGACCTGGAACACACACAGATAAAAAAGATGAGGTAGCCAGATCCAGAGCGTTCTATATAGGAAACACACACACATACAGGGCCTACATATATGGCTACTCTCTGACGTGCATCTCCAATTTTTTTGTTTTTTGCTTTGTGTTTACCATATCTTATCACTTAATTAACAAAAATAACCTCCAGGAGGAGCTGGATAATGTTGCCGGAGAGAGCGATGTCAGTAATTTTTGTTTTCACTGCTTCTGTGATCCGGTAAGATAAGAGAAAGAAAATGAATGAATGGAATAGAAAGCAGAATAGATTTTTTCACAGAAGATACATTGACTAGTCAAACACAGGTGCAACTAAGAACATAATTAAATTAAATTAAATTAAATTAAATTAAAT
>NW_024613719.1:0-1969 GCF_008729295.1 Plectropomus leopardus
ACAGTGCTTTGACGATCAGGGATTTAGTTTACTGGCTGTCAGGGGGGAACAAAATGCTGTTTACCCTCCCCTCTCTCCCTCACCCATCACCCTCCCTGTCAAATCAATCCTCATGCCTGCATGAATCCCCAGCATTCATCCTGCTGCTGCACACTTCCTCCTCCTCCTCCTCCTCCTTGCTTGGAGAAATATAATAATGCGATCAACAGGCCAGTGAGGGCTCGACCAATGAAAAAGTGGGAGTGCCATACCCTGCAAGTGGATTGGCTGCCCTGGACCTAAGCAGACTGCCAGCGAGCCTGCAGCTCAGGGATTAGAGGTGGGTCTTTGTGCATGCTGAATTGTGTTGCTTCAGAGGCCTTGTAGTGTTCTCACCTTACTCAGGAGGATCCAGACAGATCAGCAGTGACTCCAGATTAACCCATTTTCCTACTCTCCCTCTGATGGTATAGGCCTGTCTGCAGCTGTGCTTCCACCATGGTTGTTCCTGATTCTCAGGACAAAATGTACTACCCTCCTGATGACCTGAAGAGGGATGCTCGTGTGCCTGATTTTAACTCCTATCTGGCGCTGTACAGGAAGTCTCTTGAGAACCCAGAAGGTAGGTCAAACATATTTTCCGTGGCAGTGTTTTCTTGCATTCCAGCTCCCCCTGTATGCAGAATCTGTCCGTGTTTATCTGTAACACTGACATGAAATATCACTTTGTTCCAGCTTTCTGGAAAGAGATTGCTCAAGAGTTCTTTTGGAAAAAGCCAGCGACGGGACCGATGCTGCAGTACAACTTTGACATGACAAAAGGGAACATTTATGTCAAATGCATGGAGGGGGCCAAAACCAACATGTGCTATAATGTCCTGGACAGGCTTGTGAAGGAGAGGAATCTTGGCGAAAAGGTTGCCTATTACTGGTAAGCGATAAAATCTGGCCTGCCATGAGTGATGGCTTTGCTGGGAAACACTGCCTGCAGTTATGTCAGGTATTCCAGTCATCAACAACTGTTGTTTCCCTGTGTGCCAAGCCCAGTGCACCAAAGCAACAAAAAAAACCCAAAGCAAAAAAACTGTGTATGCATGAAAGGTCCCATATTCTGCTCATTTTCAGCTTCACACTTGTATTTTTGGTTTCTACTAGGGGAGTGGTTCCAAACTGTTGGGTTGTGGTCCAAAAGTGGGTCACAGGTCCGTTTTGAATGGGCTGCAAGTGACTTGTGAACAGTGTTGGGAAGGTAACTTGTAAAAATAATAGGTTACAGATTATTAATTATTAATTACTTTGTTAAAAATGTAATTAATATTTTTATTACTTCATTAAAGTTACGTAACTTACTACATTTGATTATTTTTAAAAAACTTTTCTGACAAATGGGGCATTAAAGGGCAATAAAGCTGAAAAGACCTAAAAATATTAGTTCATAAATGCTGCACTCAAATTTCTTCACCCACATTGTCCCGAAAATATGCCAAAAGAAGACACTCCTGCATGATGAAAACATCATGTTTTATTCAACATATAAACTTTTCACTGAAAATAGTTGTTTGTCATATGCAACCCGTTTGTAATCATCAATGTTTTGATTAGTAACTGTAATTTAAAAACATATTTTTTCTCAGTAAGTGCCAGCAATTACATTTATTTTCTAATTTAATTACTATAACTAATTACTCCCCAACACTGTTAGTAAGCATGCCAAGGTTGTAAAAAATACACTTTATTTTGAATTTCGGGCATAGAACTTTTATTTTGAAGTGCCTTTACTGTTTATTCTGAAAGTAATTTTTATTTCTTTGTGTTCTGCACCAATGTGTTGTTGAATATGTGGTAATTTATGTTATATGTGGACTTTGAACTAATCTTGACCCCGTGTCTGTGACCAGTTGGGAACAGCTGTACTAGAGGATGTTTACATGCTTTAATGTTGACATTTTCTTGTACTGTCTGCCTGAATTTATCTGTATCCACCATCTTT
>NW_024613720.1:0-2660 GCF_008729295.1 Plectropomus leopardus
TTTTTTTGTGTGTTTTATTTGATTTTCCAGGAATAGACAGATGACAGTTAATTATCCAATTATGCACACTTTCCTCTACCCACTCAAGCCCTTCATAACCACCCTCTACCCCGTGGCGCACATAATTAAAGAAAATGATAATAATAATTCTAATAATAGTTAGTTATAAGAGACAAAATAAACACATCTAAAAATAAATAAATAATGAAAAGGGAAAGAAAAAAAAACAGTTTTCAAAGATTTAATTGAAGTTTCATTTACATGTTGACATATGAAAGAAAAAACCAGTAACACAGGTCCAGCAGTGTACGATTAAGTGACAGAGTACTACCTAACCTAATAAATAAATAAAACAAGAAATAACTTAATACCTGAGGTTATATCTCATAGCTTTAACAAAAATCTGGAGATCATACGCTGTATGTAAAGATGGACGACACGACCCCACTTACCCCCGCTATGCATAAGTGAAGCCAGAACATCCCGGATACAGCTGCTGCCGTCTTGCTCTGGTGATGTCATTCAGAGCCGGCGTCTGCGCAGTAGAGATTTGCGTGGTGGAGAAGTCTGATGAATTGCAGCGCCACTGAACGTGAGTCCTCGGATTAGCACACACAGCTGTCAATCAAGATGGAAAATCGCCTTTTTTGTGGAATTAAATAACTCATTAAAACCAAACTGATCATAAAAACGACCACTTGAACAAACATCATGAGAACGTTATGAGACGTACCTTAAGTTTCTACAATTCTCACTGCGAGATGGGACTAAATCTACTAAAAATTGGCACACTGCTCCTTTAAATCTCATGAAATGCATTCAGGAGCAGAGACTCAAATGCTGAATGATGGTCTGCGATGAGTATTGAAAGTGACCACAGCTCACAAGGTGATTTTACTGCAGCAGAATAAAAACCTATTCTTAGTGCAGATGTAATGTGAAATCTTTGAGTTTGGAAAGAAATTAAGCTTGATTTGGCCCCTATTTTCTCTTTATCTTCAGCGTGACTGAGCTCTATCTCCAGACCCTGCAGACACCAGTAAAAATCATTCCACACACAGCAGCCTGCATGTGCTGCGGTGTCAAAATCTGGTTTGGCTCAAGGAGCAACATTATGTAAACTGTCAGAAATTAGGCCACCCTCCTCTGTAGCAGGAAGATGGAGAGAAGCTCTGTGGAGGCGAGAACATCAAGCTCATCATGGTATTTACTCCAGACCACAGATTAAAAATGAGAAAATGTCTCGTGTTCATCCTGAAA
This sequence comes from Plectropomus leopardus, assembly GCF_008729295.1. NCBI lineage: Eukaryota > Metazoa > Chordata > Actinopteri > Perciformes > Serranidae > Plectropomus > Plectropomus leopardus. The sequence goes on from NW_024613720.1 coordinate 1,261, forward strand.
ATGTGAAAAGCTGCTGGTAAATTCCCTTCGCCTGCTGCCATCCCCCCTTTTCTCATCGCCATGGAGATGGTATGTTGTGTATCCAGGGCAGAAGAGTGGCTGTGGCTTGAGAGATAACACAGCGTAACAGGCGGGTCATGTTTTAAAAGCCCCGAGCAGCTGGATACGCAAGTTAATTTCAGTGCTGGTTGCTAATGCAGTATCATCAGCCATTCACTCTTCGATGCGTTCTCACTCAGACTGAGTGACTCAGGGCTCTGGTGTGGGTGGAGGCCTCTTGTGGTGTGATGTTTACTGACCTGGCCTACATTCGCTCATTGTTTGGGTCTAAGACTGTTAGGGCGACAGATCTCTAATGCAGATGTTTTGTGTGTGTGTATAATTGGCAGACGGACTACTACTATGAGTACACAGAGTGTGACAGCACAGGATCTCGGTGGAGAGTGGCCATCCCGCAGAGCCCCGGGGCCTGCACCGGACTACCAGAGCCAGTGCGCGGCACCGAGTGTAGTAAGTATGTGTGTGTGTGTGTGTGTGTGAGATAATAAAAGTTGTTGTGCATATCTCACCTTATCATTAGCCTGGAATTTCCACCACTACAACCTGACTGACCCTGTTTGGATAACCTCAGTCCTTATTTTTTAATTTTTTTTCACTAACTTTTGTTTTTAGCTGGTCTTTTAATTGTCTTGTTTTTTATAGTCCACTCACAGAGTTTATTAACATACTTTTAAGCCCTTCCTTGTAGTAACTTTATTTTGTGGTTGATTTTTTTTTGTCTTTCATATTGTTCTTTTGGAGTTGTATATTTTGATTTTGTATTTTTGTTCCATCCCGAGACAGAGATTTTTAATCACAAGAGTTTTTTCTGGTGAAATTAAGGTTTAATAAAATAAATAAATAAAAATTCTCCATGATACGCCTCTGGGCAAACAGATTTCCTTATACAGTGAAATAGGGGGCATGGCAGACAGCGAGCACGCTCCTGTCACTTTATAATGAGTGATTCACCAACATACGCACGGTGGTAAGAACAGAATCATCTGGTGTGCACGTGTCATGAGTTCAACGGTAGTTTTGCAAGTGCTCTTATTTAATGCGCAGAGTTTTAGTGTTTCTATGCATATATTAGTAAATGTGGTCCAATGTGAGGAGTGCCTATGGTTTGCATGTTTCCACATTTTACCATAAGTGTGTCATGCGGCGCAGGACTTAAACTGGTCTGTGCTTGGTCTCAGTCTTGAAACATGAAAGAAGGCAATGAGCAATGAAAGAAGAAATTACCAAAAATTTAAAAACTTCCAAGGAAATTACAAGAAATTTATTTTAAAAAATTTAAAAAAGATGTAAAATTAAAATTTAAATATAGGCTTAATTGTACGTAAAATTATAATAATCTT
>NW_024613721.1:0-1333 GCF_008729295.1 Plectropomus leopardus
AGAGTTCTGAACATTTTATCACAGATAGATTAACCCCTGTGTTTTGTTGATATTGGCTCTCCGTCCTTATATAGCGGTGCCTAACACACTCCACTGCTGTATGTGTTAAAATAACATTCATGATTTTACAGGTTTTTCAAATAATTATATATTTTTCTTTTCTTTCTGATCTCATTGAAACTAAAATATGTAGAAATGTACTGAAGAACAACCCTGCACTATGACACAAGCCAGACTTTTACATTTAATATGTAATATTTATAATGGAGGCGAAATAATTCAGAAATTATCATTCTGAACATATTTCAGTTTTATAAGTTATATGGGCAATGCATGGACAAATATATTTCCTTTGGTTCAGTCACAGTGAAGAATTTTATGTTCACAGAGTGATGTTACTTATTACTTTGGGGTTTGTTACCACAATGGCCTAACTCTCCATCCCTGTCTCATACACATTTCGTTTGTATATCGCTAAATTGTTACATTGTGGTGACAGCGTAATTGCTGCCTGGACTATGTTCACAGACGTTTCTTTGAGTTTATTAAACACAACATTTATATACAGCATTGCAGGGAGGTGGTCGGGGCGGATGGCAGACGGACAAAGTGCAGAGATGTAACATCAGAATCCAGACTCCTGTCTGTGGTCGGGTTTAGGCAATAAAAACACTCTGATTAATGTTAGGGAAAGATTGTGATTTTGGTTAAATATCAGTAAAATGAGTAATGCTGTAGTCACTACCAGTGGAAAGTGTGTTACAAGACTGCCTGTTTTGGTGGAAAACAAATGAAAGAAGTTATCAGTGAACATTTACTGATACGTTCAGCATCGACATTTGTGTGACTTGCAAGGTATGTTAATTTGCAACATTTCCTCATTGCATAGAAAATGTAATAGATTGGCATTGCGTTTCCCTTGAACGTATTTCCTCTTTCAAAATATGTGTAAAGCAGACAGGACTGAACTTGCTGCTGAACCTTTTACAAAGATACTGTTTTAAAACACAAGAAATATACATAGAGCAAATACAGCGAGGCCAGATTTGGGGCAACAAAGATCTACAAAGCTTTCGCTGCTGTTCATAAAGCTTATTTCTGTGGAAGCATGGTAATAACAGAGCATAGAAAGTCAAACTTAAATATAATTGTTGAGTTTACTGTCTTTGCAATGTAATTTTCCTCAGTAAAAGTATAACAAGTATTTCTAATTTACAAGTTTGTGTAAAACTTTGATTTAATTAACAAAAAAACACATTTTGCTATAATACTGATAATATACCAGATAAAAATATAAGATATACAGGCCCACATCACTACTACTAACATTATT
>NW_024613722.1:0-1214 GCF_008729295.1 Plectropomus leopardus
TGTTGTTATTATATTTTACATTATTTTCAAAAGCATAATTTTGAGTTATAGTATTCCAAACGAAGGTCACTTTTGTGAAAGATTCTCAATTGACTGATATTTAAGAAATCCACCCTGGTTGATTTTCTTCGATGATTTCCCTAACAAATATAGTAAATTAATTTAAAATAATATGATAAAAAAAATATTAAGACATCACCTAACAGGGTACACATTTTAAAGCATTTAAGTGCATATTGTCCAAAGAACAAAAACAAATGCTCCAATTCATTCATAAACACACATGCACAAATACATTCATTCCATAACATAAACAACACACAGTCAAACAGCAACCTCTGCTCTAAAAAATGAAGCAAACACAAACTGCCAAAAAGTGCACTACCTCTAATGGCCACTAGGGGCTGGCTCCATGAGTGAGTCAATCCCCAAAGACCTCCATGTTAAAATGGCCAAATTTGCAGCATTTTTACAGCCTGGTCCAAAAACAGTTTGGTCTCTATAGTTACTTTCAGCATTTATGACAAGTGTCTCTTTATAACTCACTCATTTAAATTTTACAAAGGCTTAAAGTTGTGCATTATGAAGGGTGGGGCCACTTTACGAATTGTCCATTGACTAGTCGCTACAATGTCAACAAAATTAGTTGCGTAACTTGACCATGACTTAATCACAGAGTTTAGGCATAGCATGGCTTTTTCAGTGTGTTTTTAGTTCATGAAAGTAAACTGTAACACTTAAGTCACCTAAAAACAAGTCCTGTTCAGTGTTTGATTTTACTTAAAGACTGAATGGGGTGAGTGAGTCAAATTGTGTTTTAATGGTTTTGAGACAGATTTTTGACAGTGGCTACGTCTATTCTTTCAGCATGTTCAGTCTATGGACACAGTACTACATCAGTCTTTGTTCCTTTATTTTCTCCCTTTAATGCATTTGTAACACTTTACCAATTTTTTTCCCTTTTGCTCTGTGCCTTAGGTAAAAATTTACTTTTATGTCACTTTATGTGCAAATAGATTTTTTTCCCACTTTGAAATAAATACATTTTAATGAAAACTCAATGCTGGCTTAAAGTCAGAGAGGAAACACACTCTGGTCTCCAGCGTCATTTTCTTTACATGTCAAAGCATTAACACAGACTACCTCGGCATGATCTCACCGTTGTAACTGTTGCAACAAATCAAAAACAAGTTGCAATTATCAGATCCCCCTGA
>NW_024613723.1:0-1692 GCF_008729295.1 Plectropomus leopardus
TTATTATTATTAAAGTCATTTTCTGGGTTTTTGTGCTAATTTGCACATTTTTAACTTTTTAAAATATCTTGCTAATATTTTGGTCATTTCTTTTTAAGTTGCTCATTGCCTTACATTTTTAGATTTATTTATTTGGCACCATTAAAAACAGTAACAGAAAACAAGGTCAAAAAGAAAACAGTAGGACTGAAACTGGTGCCACAGAGGTCAGAAACCCAGAGGGACTTACTAAAGGTAATACAATAAATCACAATACTTTGATACAAGCAATATATATTTAGTCAGTAATAAAGGGAAAAAAATGTTACGTTGTTAAAATCAAGCCAATTTGCTCACATTTCATGTGCTTGTGAAATGTGTCTGAGTGCAGCACAAAGGGTTAATCCCTTGTAGCATCCTCTCTGTGGTTTTATTTCTTATTGTTTGATACATAAAGCAGAGTGTCTTCATGGGTCCTTGTTTGTGCTGGTGACGACTCTTGACTCTGACATGAGGAGACAGTTCAGTGACTTTTTTGGGCTCATTTTGAAGACAGCGACTCATTTTAGCAGCAGCAGCTTCAATCAGACAAATGATTGCTGCTTTTCTCTGCCAGTACCTCTGTGATCTGCATTTGCATGGGCTGCGGTGTTACGGGAAATGTGGCGTCTCCATGGAAACTGAGGCTGTCAAATGATGATGACAAAGTGATGTTAATATTTGAGAGGCGGCCTGTTAATCTTCAAAACTGTGAGAGCAGCGCAGCCGTGAACGCTCTTTAAAAAATGCATCTAATCTAACCTGAGCTCGTTTGTAATTTTAATATCTTAAAATCGTCACTCAGAGGTGCTGATGGGGATTTATCTCTGTGGTGCTCATCAGTTTCTCCTTTCTGTAAATATTTGGGGATATGCAGGGAAAAAGAAAACAGGTAGTCAAAGTCAGAGAGAGCTGTGGGGAGTGATGGTGAAAGTTAACCTATATCTGGCTTTACTGGAGTCCCTGAACGCCCCGCAAGGACCTCTGAAGGTCTCAGAGATCCCACTGTGGGACGCGATGCCCCAGATTTGTCTTTTTTCACATGATTTATTACTGCAGACTGCCAAACTCCGCACTAATATATCACGGAAAACTTTGTCTTTATGATTAAAAATAGATGAAAATACTAAAGTCAAGAAGATGTTAATACTGTAGACAGGACCAGCCCTAGACTTTCAGGGGCCCCATGTGGATTTGGTTTGGGGGCCACACATATACACATATTTATATATGGAGTAAAACACAAATGTAAGCAATAATAATTATTCTATAATAAAATACAACAGCATAAAAAATATTTTAAAAAAAGATAAAAGATCACTGCAAATACCCCCATGTTAAAATGCAATGAGATTAAATAAGATTTTAATAGAATTAAAAGCCCAAAATATTACAAAATACAGTAAATAGTTAAGTTTGCGTCAATAAATATATTCAGCAGCTACACAGAGGGTGCATTCATCTATTCAAATAAAATGATAAAATATAAACAAGAACAAAATAACACAGAATTAGTATTTATGGTTTATGGTTTTGCTTTAGCAATATTTGTTATGAAAATACGTGCCAAATACCAAATGAAAAAATAAGATGGATACTTTATTTTTTTTTTTTTAAATCTGGCAAACATTTTTATTTTCAAAAGGTTTCAGGTAAACAATAGAAACACATACA
>NW_024613724.1:0-4262 GCF_008729295.1 Plectropomus leopardus
ATTATTATAAAAACGATAAAGTTGCTTCACACTAAAACATGTGAAACAGTCTGACAGATTGACCCAGTTCCTGTAAGTGTCTGCTGCTGTAGTGAAGGTTTGACATATGGACAGCTGACCGTGTCTCCGTGTCCTCGCAGACTGCTGTTTGTTGTCCCTGGTGACGGTCGGCCTCCTCAGGAAGTACGCCTCCCTCCTGGAGCTCCCCGTCAGCTGGCTGCTGCCCTCGGGCCTCCGCTGCGTCAGCGGCTCACACGGCTACCGGCGAGCCAAAGTAAGCCTCCAAACGGACGCTTTGTTGGCAAGACGCGTCCCCGTCTGCTATTAGAGGACACACGTGTTTCACACCTTTAAACGAGGCTACAGTGAAGTTTTACAGTGTGTGCTGAAGAGATTAAGACTGTAAATAAAGAGACGCTGGAGCGGGGACACTTTTAGAAAAAGACAGCAGGCCGGGGGCCAGCAGCCGCCGCAGACATGTTTTTAGGACGGATCCAAGATTTTAACACATTTCCCAGATTTTAGGACATTTCTAGGATTTTGGGACATTTCTAAGATTTTAGGACACTTCTCGTTTTTAGGACATTTCTTGGATTTTAGGACGCTTCTCAGTTTTTAGGACATTTCTAGGGTTTTGGGACATTCCTTACATAAGCAGATATTTCTAAGATTTAAGGACATTTCTAAGATTTTAGCACATTTCTCAGATTTTAGCACATTTCTCAGATTTTAGGACGCTTCTAGGATTTTGGGACATTCCTAGGATAAAAAGATGTTTCTCAGATTTAAGGACATTTTTAGGATTTTAGGATTTTTCTAGGATTTTAGGACGCTTCTCAGTTTTTAGGACATTTCTAGGATTTTGGGAACTCCCTAGGAATAAAAGAAGTTTCTAAGATTTTAGGACATGTCTAAGATTTTAGGACGTTTCTCGGTTTTTACGACACTTCTAGGTTTTTGGGACATTCCTAGGATAAAAAGATGTTTCTAAGATTTTAGGACATTTATTGGATTTTAGGGCGTTTTGAAGATTTTACAAGATTTTAGGAGGCATCTCGGACTTTAAGGCATTTCAAGATTTTGGGTTGAATTGAAGAATTTTCTGTTGGCTGTTCATTTGTCTCTCACAGTAACTCGTTACGGTAAAAATAACGAGCCTCTTTTTTTGTTTCAGGATGCCATGTTTCGTCACCGCTCTCAGCTGCTGTGGTTTCGTTACCTCTACATCATCTTCTCTCGGTATATGTTCGTCAACACGTTCGAAATTATCCCACAAGGACCAAAGAACCTGAAAATCTACTGAGTTTATCTCATTCGAACGCACCGAGTGTCACTCTGTTTCGACTCGAGTGAATTTCGAAGCTTTTCTAAAATGTGAGGAGCTGTTTTTGCTCGCTGTGAAGAAAGATTTCTTTAGTACTTTTTTGACTACAGAAGCCTGAATATATTCGTTCTGAGGCATGTCTGTCAAATGTCTGATTTGTTTTTGCTACAGAAGAAACTTTATTGTCGTTACACTGTAAGAAAACAACACGAGTTTGAAATTTTTCATCCAATGTTGTTGAAAACACTGTAAAATATTTCTGATGATTAAAAAAGTTTGATTCTTACATGTGGGTGTGTTACTCTGCAGCTTTAGACATGTTTCTGATGCTCCTGTGAGCCTGCACGCTTTCCTCCCACTTTTCCCCACAAAACTTCTCCACTGTGACGCTGCGGACCGAACCCGGATCCAGACAGTGCGGAGCGACGCCTGCGGAGGAAAACAACGGCAACAAAAAATAAAAACAAATAAAATAAAAATAAAAACATGCAGCCCAAATGCCTCACATAGTAAAATTTAAACAAAAAATCAAATATTCAAAAAACAAAATAAAATAAACACTAAGACAAAAAATTGCAACAATAAAATAAAATAAAAATTATTAAAAAATAAAGCAAACTATTGATATTGTTTGAAATTAATTAATAAAGAAATTAGTAAAAGGTGACCATCTAAAAACTTATAAAAGGGGGGAGAATTATTAGAAGCCCCCCCCAAAAAAAACTACAGAAAAATGTCCAGAAATTTGTATTTGTAATTATTATAACTATCTATTTAAAAGTATGTTACAGAAACTTTTTCAAGTATTTTTTGTTATTTTTTTTAATTTTATTTACTTATTTAGTATTTACTTGCTTGTTAATTTTCCAGTAAATTTCTTGAACTTTTACATTTTTAGCTCGTTTTTTCTTGTATTTTTGTTATTTTTTTTTACTTTTTATTTATTTATTTATCATTTACCTGCTTGTTAATTTTCAAGTAAATTTCTTGTAACGTTTTACTTATTTCTTGCGGATTTTTCGGCCATGTCTTGCTGAGTTGCTCACTGCTTTCTCCTCATGTTGTTGACAGAAATCAAACCACTTTGCTCAGGTTTCAAAGGGTTAAACAGATGTGTTTAGCTACACTACACCACTGAGGCTTAATTTACCAGCTCAACTACACAAAATATATGATGTTTCCAGGATAAATATCACGTAATCCAACATTTATCTCTGAACTCACAAATGTGAATGCAGAGCGAGATAACAGCCGACTGTGGTTCGTTTGTGGTAAACAGAGTCAGTTTGCAGTAAACAGACGGATGTTTCAACACGTGAGGATCGTGTGACCGTCGGGTGTCAGCAGTCGGAGGTCGTACCGTATCCGTCGGGGTTGGAGCGCGGCGTGTAGAAACTTTGAACTCCGCAGGTTTTACAGAAGGTGTGTTCGGCAGCGTGAGTGTTGAACGTGTACGTGGTCAGATTATCCGAACCCTGCGAGGAGAAAAAAGAAATTAAAAAACGCTCTTCTATTTATTGAAGTTAAATTATACGAGATGTTTTGCTGGAGTTAAATACCTGTAAGAGCGTGAAGTGGCTCTTCGGAACAATGAAATGATGGTTTTGTTTCTTCGTGCAGATGCTGCAGCTGGAAAAATACGACATTAATCAGTTTTTATGGATTTGCTATCAAGTGTATAAATAACAAAACATTGTTTGACAAGAGTTTTTTGTTTTGACTCCAACTTAAAGGGTAACTTTGGTATTTCGTAGTGCGGAGTTTATTTGTCCTGTTTTTGTGTCTAAATGTCTGAGAAAGTCTATTTTTGGTCCATTATAAAGCGAGAGCGCCATGAAACCGCAATAAAACCATTTTAGGGCGACTGCACTGTCAGTTTACAGCCACTGAAAATATTTGTTTTTGCCACTGACTTTTTTTTGGTTTTCTTCTCTTATTTTATTATTTACTGTATTTATTTTAAATATTTTATCTTGATTTTATTTTCCTTTTTTAGTACTCTCGCATTTAAAGCATTATGAGCTGCATTTTATGTATGAAAAGTGCGATACACGTATACAAATTAAGATTATATTATTTGAAAAGTAAAAAAACAAACAAAAAGAAACAAGAAAATTACCAAAAGAAACTTACTTTTAAGTAACTTAATATTAAATACAATTTTTAGAATTACAAATATAGTTTTCTGAAAAATGTTCTCCTTTTTAATATGTCTAATAAAAATGTGCTTGTAACCTTTATTTATTATTCATGTATTTATTACTTTATTAAGTTAAAGAAAATAAAAAAACACCTATTTTCTCAGGTCCCAAGATTTAAATAGTTTTGAAAGGCGCCTGAACACAGCGCAAAAAATATTGTTGCCAGAATTTTATTTTATTTATTTTTTGCAATTTGATTCAGATTTAAAGTAAGACGTGTCTTGGACAACCTTGTTTTCTTTGTAATAAAACATTTACAATTATGAGAGCGTATTATGTTATTTAAAGTCCGTACTTGCAGTGGAAAACGTGGAGGTCCGGGGAACTCAAGACTTCAAAGCGGACGGCGCCACAGTGGCAGCCGCCTGTATGTTTCACCAGATCCATTCTGCAGAGAAAATAAAGCATTATAAAAACACAAATGTTCATATTTGAGTATTTTATTGTGAGCTTTACTTAATGTTTTGGCAAAAATGGTGAGAAATGTCCTGCAAACTACAATAAGTTAGAAAGTGACAAGAAAATTACTGAAATTAGAACAACAGAGAGAGTTACTGGGAAGAAAAATAAAAAGAAATAAAGAAAAATGTTTGAAATTTAAAATAAAATAAAATAAAATCGTGAAAAATGTCCTGTAAATTGCAAGAGGTATGAAGAAGGTGACAAAAAAACCCCAAAAAATAGAACACAAGAGAGCGTTATTGGAAAATTAAAAAAGAAAAAAAGGAATAATGTGT
>NW_024613725.1:0-785 GCF_008729295.1 Plectropomus leopardus
CTTTCTCTTTCTGTTTTTAAAACTTTTTTTCTGTGTCATGTGACTTTTTCCCACCATTCACAGCCTCACAATCAACTGTTTGGTCACACCACCAGGAAGTAAAGAGCACATGAAGATTTTTCCATGTCAAACACATACATGTTTCTGTTTGCATAGACCATCACCGCCACGTAGCATCCTGTCAGTGTGTAAGCTTGTTCCGGTGATATAATCGGTGTTTGAAGTCGCGGCGGAGATGGACGGCTCGTGTCCCGGTGTCCCGGAGCTGCTGGCGGCTGCCCGCCGGCTCTTCGCTCAGGAGTTCGGGGGAGAGGCTCCTCAGATCGCGGCGTGTGCTCCCGGAAGAGTCAACCTGATCGGCGAGCACACCGACTACAACCAGGGATTTGTGCTTCCGATGGTAAAATCATGACTCATTCACTCGGTGGCAAACAGCAGACCCCTGCGATTTGGTTAGTGACACACTGCTCCTGTCACACCAAATGTCATTTAATAAGCTGACAAATTAATGTTTGAGTGGTGATTGGCGGACACGTGTAATCCTGACATAACCGTGCCTCTTAAAATAACAATTTTAAAGAGTCATTCTGCTGTTCGGCATGCTGCTGTGTACCCAACAACAATTCACTGACTGACCTGCTCTGTGGTAATGTGTCAGCTCTTTGAAACTTGGGTTGACATCAGTTCTTAAAACCTGAGCAAATTGGTTTCTAAAACATGGCAGAAAAAGGCAATGGCAAGAAATGTCTTACCAATTGCAAGAAATACGCAAAAGGTGACAAGAA
>NW_024613725.1:835-1301 GCF_008729295.1 Plectropomus leopardus
TTATTATTATTATTTCTTTCTCTTTCTGTTTTTAAAACTTTTTTTCTGTGTCATGTGACTTTTTCCCACCATTCACAGCCTCACAATCAACTGTTTGGTCACACCACCAGGAAGTAAAGAGCACATGAAGATTTTTCCATGTCAAACACATACATGTTTCTGTTTGCATAGACCATCACCGCCACGTAGCATCCTGTCAGTGTGTAAGCTTGTTCCGGTGATATAATCGGTGTTTGAAGTCGCGGCGGAGATGGACGGCTCGTGTCCCGGTGTCCCGGAGCTGCTGGCGGCTGCCCGCCGGCTCTTCGCTCAGGAGTTCGGGGGAGAGGCTCCTCAGATCGCGGCGTGTGCTCCCGGAAGAGTCAACCTGATCGGCGAGCACACCGACTACAACCAGGGATTTGTGCTTCCGATGGTAAAATCATGACTCATTCACTCGGTGGCAAACAGCAGACCCCTGCGATTT
>NW_024613726.1:0-785 GCF_008729295.1 Plectropomus leopardus
TATGATTTTATTAAAAAATAACATTTCCTCAATTTACTTATTTATTTTTTGCAGAATGCAAACCATTTTTTGCCGAGTTGCTCGCTGCCTTTTCCCTCATGTTTTTGAGATAAAGCAAACCGCTTTGCTCAGGGTTAAAAGGGTTAAATAGACGTGAAAGACGTCTGCACAAGAAAAGTGATGCAGGTTTCAAAGGGTTAATTATCAATAATCCTTAAATATTTTTGACAGTTTTTGGTAAATCAAATGTTGAATGGACGGATGTTTGTCTGTCAGGTATGGTGGACTCCTCCATGATGGCCATCATGGGTTACCTGGTCGACATCCGTCACGCCTCCGTCTACGGCAGCGTCTACGCCATCGCTGACGTGGCGCTGTGTATGGGCTTCGCCATCGGTAACACACGCATACAAATGCACAAAAATCAATCAAAAATGTATGATTTTAAGAAAAGGAGACGATGAAGTTGTTTATTAAGATTATGACAAAAAAACGTCCTCAGAAACACCAAATGTTCCTCACGTACGTTCCAGGTCCGTCCACAGGGGGCGCTCTGGTGCAGGCGGTGGGCTTCCCCTGCCTCATGGTGTTCATCGGCGTCATCAACATCCTGTACGCACCGCTGTGCTTCCTGTTACGTAACCCTGCTGTCAGAGAGGAGAAGATGGTAAATCTGAAAACACGACTTAAACCAGAGAGCGGGCCGTTATTTATTTATGTATTTAATGTTTCTTTATATATTTATTTATTTAATGATTATTTATTTATTTATTTAATGTTTCTTT
>NW_024613726.1:832-1053 GCF_008729295.1 Plectropomus leopardus
TAATTATTATGATTTTATTAAAAAATAACATTTCCTCAATTTACTTATTTATTTTTTGCAGAATGCAAACCATTTTTTGCCGAGTTGCTCGCTGCCTTTTCCCTCATGTTTTTGAGATAAAGCAAACCGCTTTGCTCAGGGTTAAAAGGGTTAAATAGACGTGAAAGACGTCTGCACAAGAAAAGTGATGCAGGTTTCAAAGGGTTAATTATCAATAATCC
>NW_024613727.1:0-1082 GCF_008729295.1 Plectropomus leopardus
CTCCTTTTTTTCTTTATTTATTTATTGTTTTTTTCTCTCTTTTTAATTTTTTTTAAACTAATCTTCAGGTCATTTTCTCGTTAATTTTGGGGCCATTTCCTCCTTCATTGCTGACTTCTGTTTTAAGAAGAAATCGAACCAATGTGACGTACAGCTGCCTCACAATAAAAACCACATCATTAAATTATCGGCGGTTATATTCTTAAAGTAAACTTCGACTGTTAATTAAACAAAATGTCTTAAGTGGCGGAGAACGCTGCCAGCTGGCGAAGTGGGAGACTTGGACATCGGACAGCGAGCGCTGGACAGGCGAAGTGTTTTGGACACGGTCCAGGATGGAAGTGCTTCAGAAAGCAGGTGAAAAGTCTGCGAGCAGGTCAGAGATTTGGACAGATATCAAACCGCAAACTTCAGAGACTTAAAACAGCGGCGATGAACTCACACGTCACTGCCTCCAGCTCTTTGGTGTCCTCGTCCTTCTCACTGTCTCTGTTCTCCTCCTCGCTGTCCTTCCTGAACTCCAGGGGGGACGGCAGCTCCGTGTCGTCTGTGTGGGCGTTCTGCTCGTCCACAACTAAACAGGAGGGACAAAGACAGCCGAGTCAACAGTGAACGGCACATCTGTCCACACGTCTCTTTCTGCGTGTTATGTTTCATAAACTGTGACGTCGTGATAAATGAAAATGAGTTGATGTCTCCGTACGGGTTTCTGAGACAAAGGGGACAAAGACAAAGACAGCAAAGACTTCTGGTTCTCTACTGCTCCCGTTAAGAGACAAAAAAGAAGAGAAAGAAGGGAGACGAAGACGAAGAGGAAGATGAAGAATGGGACAAAGAAGACAACGAAAACAAAGATGAAGACAGAAGATTCAGAAGAAGACGACGAAGAAGACGACAATGGAGATGAGGGAGATGAAGACTAAGAAAAAGACGACAAAGACAAAGATAAGGATGAAAAATAAGGAGATGGACACTAAGAAGAAGACGAAGAAGAAGATGAAGAAGAATAAGATGACAAGGGAGGACAAAGACTACGAAGACAAAGATGAATAAGACACAGATAAAGACTAAGAAGACCACAG
>NW_024613728.1:0-1322 GCF_008729295.1 Plectropomus leopardus
CACAGATAAAGATTATTATTATTATTATTATTATTATTACGATAATGAAAAGAAATCAAACTTTCTCAAGTCTGTGAGGTTTAAATGGTTGTAAGAGTCGTCTGAATGCAGCACAACAAAACTGTTGATCCAGGTTGTAAGGGGTTAACTCCCATACTTAATGCTGCTAGAACATGAACCGATCACTGTTATTTAAATGCTGTGTGCGTGCAGCAGAAACCATCACGATGTTAATTTGCTAATTAACTCTTAACAAGCCGTTTAGTATCAGTTTCTACCCGTGGAAACCCCCGATGCTTTTAAAAATTGCACAGCCCGGTGAATAACGATGCATTAAACCCCAGGGAGCCAGGAAGTCACGAGTGTGTCAGGCCTCACAAGCAGTCGCAGCAAATAGGGACGCATCATCCCAATTAAGTGTTTCGGAATCATTTTATGCAAGTTTGCTTATATTTGATGCTTCGCCCCTAAAAATGTTTGTTTTTATCAAGCGCTTGCCCCAATTATGTGGTCAGTAAACAGCATAATCAGAGCCTCGAGATGACAGAGTAAATTGGAGAGTGGTCTTGCATGCTGTCTCTGCTTTTCACACTCTTTTGTCAATACCCAATTATCCTCTCCATTGCTTCTCCCACTGATAGCGCACGACTTAAAATAGCTTTTGGGGGGGGCATTGTTTTCTAATTGCAACAATCCAGAGTGACTTGACGCATTGATCAACCATTATGGCTTTAAACAGAGTGCAGGCGAGGTTGGGGGGGGGCAGAGGAGCGATCACACGTTTTCTTGCAGGGTCACAGAAAAAGGCACTTTTTCTGGCTCGTTTTAGTTTCAGTGGCTCTGACGCCACTGCCTGGTGTAAGCAACTGCTCTTTTAAGGACAGCTATATCGACTGCAGGCATCAGATGAAGCATTGGCTTTTTTGTGTGCCTGACAGAAAACCTCATACAGTAATTGTTGGAGCTGCTGTCCTCTGGGTGTCCAGGCATGTTTGAATCGGCTCTGCAGGGTTTAATGTTGGCGGTAATTACTCCCATGTTTGTCAAGGACAGCGTGTTTGTCTCAATGCTCATCATCCTCACTAATTACTAACATGTATGTAAACCCATCGACTGGCTTCACATGGATTAATTTTACAAGATAAAGAAACTAAGATATGTTAGTATTTACCTGTCACTACAGGCTAGACACAGGCACATTATGAGATGATGGGCCCCCCAAAAGGCCCCAACATCTCTCTTACACAGGGAAAGACTCTGTTGTCATTCTGTGTCTCTTTTAGGTCATTTTGTGTCTCATTGTGGTTTCTCCGTCTCTTTGT
>NW_024613729.1:0-1124 GCF_008729295.1 Plectropomus leopardus
ATTTTGTCCATGAAAATGTCTGTTCAAATGATAAATTAATTAAATTAATGTCAAATTACTTTATTATTTTGTTCACAGTCTCTTAGATTTTTTGTGTATAAACTATACATCTTTTTTGTATATTTTCTCATATTTCAGTAACACTTTATAGTGACAACAGGTCATAATGATCCTTCAATAACATGTATAACAATATTTATTTTAGTACACGTTAAAGAAAAAAGCCACTAAACAAACCAAACTTCTGCTAAATTATCAACAGTTTAATCAGAGTAAGTGTGAGTCTGACTTCTTTTTCTGCTTCCAAATTTCTTACATTTCTTTCTGACACAGACATAAACTCTCAGATGGGAATCGTGGGAGGAAAACTGTCCTAAAACGGGTCCAATATTTGAAACTCAACTTTCTGATTTCACCGAGCTGCTGCTGCTGAGTATCTGGTGAGTTTTGTTGCGTGTTTTATTGTGTTTATTTCTGTGTTTCTTTGTGTGTTTCTTTGTGTGTTTCTTTGTGTGTTGAGGCTCTGATCTGTGGAGTTGAAGTATTTATTGAGAGTTAACGTCGTGCAGGGACCGTCTGTCAGCACACATTATTCCTGCAGCTCAGCAACAAAGAGGAAACTTATTTTAGCCTCTGACTCAAACTGCGAACAAACATCACAATCACAGCTCCCTGCCTCGGTGCATTGTGGGAGGCTGCCAGCGTTTTATTATTGTCCACTGTGGCACAATAAACACACGGCGGTCTGATGTTTTTTTTTTGATACGCGATCAGCGAAACAATTAAAAAAAACTCTGAAGAAATGAGAGGAGATGTGATGTTTAATTTGTATTTTTGAAAATAACAACAGTTTAAGAAAAGCAATTAAATGGAGGTTAATTAAAAAAAAAGTTTCCTGGATGTTTGTAGTCACAAGTACGGGAGCTAATTTCTGCCAGGAACATTAAAATATAATAACAGTAATAATAAACTTTATTGTTTTATAACTAGAATCTTTCACAACATTTTTACAAAGTGCTTTACAATATAAAAAGACACATCTAAAAATATATGACAGATATAACATATGAATACATTTTCATTTTAGTGATTTAAAAAAAGTAATAATAATACTAATAATAAGT
>NW_024613730.1:0-1224 GCF_008729295.1 Plectropomus leopardus
TATTATTACTTTTAATACTTTAACCATATTTTTGTTTTTTCAGTTATATTTATTTATGTATTTTTCATTATCCTGGTCGGATAGTAATTCTGACAGTACCGACAGTCCTTGAATGCAGCGCGAGGACAGCCTGTCTGATCTCGTAACTTTAAGTTTGACTTCCTCGTGCCGTCTTACTGTATCCGGTCTGTAAGCGGTCTGTGGACCAGCAGGAGTGTCTCTCGCTGGTCTCCGGTCTCTGGTCTCAGGTCTCCGGTCTCGCTTGTCTCTGGTCTGTGGTGGTCTCCGGTCTCTGGTCTCTGGTCTCTGGTGGTCTCTGGTGGTCTCGGGTCTCTGGTCTCGCTTGTCTCTGGTCTGTGGTGGTCTCCGGTCTCCGGTCTCTGGTCTCTGGTGGTCTCAGGTGGATTAAACTTTACACAGATGATGATGATGATGATGATGAACGCGCTGCCGCGGCGGCTCGCGACCACCGGAACCCGGAGAGGTGAGTGTTCCTGATCCCCCGGACTGCAGTGACAGTACTACTACACTGTGTACAAATACTGTGTGATAGGATCTGTAGTGGTCCTTCAGTCACGTGGAGGTAAACCGTTATTAATGACGTCATCACATGAGTCTGAGATCCAATCAGATTTGACTGTTGGACTAAAATAAATCCGATTTTAGGATACACAAAGTACACCTCAGTGAAGTACAAATACTCAGAGAGGTACTGCAGTACCTGAGGGGACAAAAAAACAGAAATAAAGTTCACTGAAGGTCAAACTTTTCCTACGAGGTTAATGTGTGTGTGTGTGTGTGTGTGTGTGTGTGAGTAACAGGTCTGCATGTGTCAGCGCCCGCGGCGACCTTTGACCTGAGGAAGGTTGAACTGACGCCTCTGGAGCAGCGAAAACTGACCTTCGACTCCCACGCCATGGTGACGGAGCTGGAGAGCAGCGGTGACAAACACTCACCAATCAATCAATACATCAATATATAATCAATCAGCCAGCCAATCAATACATCAATATATAATCTATCAGCCAGCCAATCAATACATCAATATATAACCAATCAATATATAATCAATCAACCAGCCAATCAATACATCAATATGTAACCAATCAATATATAATCAATCAGCCAGCCAATCAATACACTCACCAATAAATCAATATATAATCAATCGGTACATCAATACATAATCAATACATTTACCAGCCAATCAATACATCAATATAT
>NW_024613731.1:0-1926 GCF_008729295.1 Plectropomus leopardus
CTAAAATCTGCGATAAGAGCAGACAAAAATAGATATTTTCACACAGCCCTGTTACACAGTGCAGAAAATAAATAGTGAATGAATTTGTTTTTAACTTTGAAAATTAAAATTAAATTAAATTTTTAAGTTGACTGAATACGAGCAGACAAGCTGAATCAAAATGACCTCAACTTCTCTTCTCAAATTCAGACATCAACATTTAAAGCAGCCCGGACACAAACTACTTTAAGTTAAAGCAAATACTTTGTTTTGAAAGTGCATGTGAATAGACAATGCAATACTATAACATATTTTGCATTGAGCTTATAAGTTGGTTCAGAGCATGCAGATGGCTTATTAACCCTTTGAAACCTGTATTTAAATCAGTTTTCTTGTGCTGCATTCAAACATGAGCAAATTGGTTTGATCCCTTTCTCTTCAAAAATATGGGAATAAAGGCAATGAGCTACTTGGCAAGAAATGTCCTGCAAATTGTATGAAATTGGCAAAAAGTGATAAGAAAATGACCCGGAAATTAGCTTTAAAAATGAGAGAGAGAAAGAAAGAGAACTAAATACTGGGGAAATGTCTAGATAACTATAGTTATAAGTATTATAAGTTTATATTTTTCTTTAATTTCAAGCATTTTTTCAGGTAACTACCTTCTTTTTATTTAATATAATTTATTCATTTTATTTACTTCATACATTTATTTATTTTTTAACTTTTGGAAATTTCTTGCATATTTTTGGGTCATTTTTTGATAAATTGCTCATTGCCTTCGTCTCGTGTTTTTGAAAAAAATCAAGCCACTTTGCTCATGTTTCAAAGGGTTAAATAAAACAATTTGGCATCATGTTATAGCACCTAAAAGATGGTAAAGAAAAGCCATTATACACAAAATTAAGAATATTGCCTTCTCGCCAGTCATTTCTGTCTGCCTGTAAACCGTCTTCTTTATTCCCGTACGTGACGATGAGACGCTCTCCTTTTAGAGTCAGCTCGAGCTGCAGGTAAAACCAGAGCACAGAAAGGGTTAAAAAGGAGCGTGCACATCTTTTTTTTCCACACCATCTTTCCACCGCTGATATCATCACAGCCAGCATCCTGCCCACTGAAAAGAAATGCGTCTCCAACCTTTGAATGTCTCCCCGAAAACCACAGAGTCAAACGTGTCCTCAGAGGCTGTTTTTAGATTTAAGAGAAACAGGATGTGAAGCAGCAGCATCAACAATGAAGACAAAACACTCAAACACACTCAGACCAGAAACATTTCAGCATGGTTTTGATGCATAAATGCACCAGTGATTAGATCTGGTTGTTTTTTTGAAATATTTGTCGTGCACACGCCTCGCCGTGAGTCTCCAGATGTGAAGAAAGCTGAACCTGAAGGCATCGTCACAAAAAGCTGAAAACATTTTTCTGACTTTTCAGAGACGGTCTGTTCTCACAGGAAGGCCACAATGCAAACATAATTATCTGAGAGAATATATGGAGGTCAGCCCTTTCAAACTGGAGAAAATCGGCTTGATTTCTTTCAAAAACACCAAAAGAAGGCAAGAGGCAGCTTAACAAGACATGGCCTGAGAGTTAGTGATAAATTAGAAAAAAAGTTACAAGAAAATGACCAGAAATGAGCCATAAATAAGTAAATAAATAAAAACTTTAAAAAACATCCTTAAAGTCCTAAAAAAGGTTTTTTTTATGTAATAAAATTTCACATTAAATATATAGTTATCATTTTTTTTTGCAGGGGTGTCGGTTAGGAAGGCATATTTTCTTTATTTAAAAAAATCACAGAAAAAATTAACAGAAAAACAGGCCTCAATATGAATTAATAATTGCCAAAAACTGAGAAGAAAGAAAAATTTTAAAAAATTTAAAAAATCACCAAAAATTGGCAAGAAAAATGCCAAAAAAGTTTAAAAGAAAAAACAAATTGCCAAA
>NW_024613732.1:0-1856 GCF_008729295.1 Plectropomus leopardus
GTGTGTGTGTGTGCACCCTTAAAATGACAAAAACAAACCCTCATAATAAAAATCTTCAGATCTGGGATCCTTTCGGGATTCAAACTGATGATTTTGAATCTTTAAAAAACGCTCTGAGTCGCTCTCAGTGTGAAATATTTTCATCTGCTCCGTCGGGAACGAGCGACTCAGAGGAGGAATCCTCCCCGTCCGCTCGGACATCTGCGGCCTCCGAGCGCTCGGCGCTCTGCAGCCGTCACACATCCGCTCTAATTCCCTGGATTTCCTCCACGTTGCATCACATCGCTCCTTCCAGCTGCTTCCTCCTGCCTCCACCCCGCAGCCTGTAAACGCTCCTGCAGAGAGAGAGTGTGTGTGTGTGTGTGTGCGTATGTGTGTGTGTGTGTGTGTGTGAGGTTCTGATGGTATTTACAGTGCAGCAGTTTGCATGTTGTTATGTTGGATTATTGTGGGCAGTAAAGATATTTCTGTGTTAATATCCAGAATTTGACAGATTTATTGATGTCGGCGTGTAAATGTGAGCAGTCAGACTTCAGTTTGGACTTTTTGTAGATGAAATCTAAGTTGCAGGGATGCACGATGTTGGATTTTTGGCTGATATCAAATATGCTGTTATATAATAACTTCTTTGGCCGATAACTGATATCAGTGTTTCCATTTTTTCTCTCTTAATTTTTAGTGAAAAAAGTTATCAAAAGCAGCTTTCCATATTTCCCCTTTCTTTTCTTTTTTTTTAACTTTTTTATTTTCTTGTTTTTTTGTATGTTTTTTTGTTTCTTTCCTTTCAGTTTTTTTTGTGCTTCTCTCTTCTGTCCTTCCTCCCTGTCTTTTATTTCCTCCTCCTTCCTGTCATTATTTCTCTTTTATCTTTCCTTCCTTTTCTTTGTCTTGGTCCTTTGTTTCCTCTCGTGTTTGTCCTCTTTTCTTTAATCCCCTCTTCACGTGAAACAGAAGGACTGACAGCAGAAACACGTCACTGCTGATCTTTTCTTGACGTTTAGTAAAAGTGAAGACTTGGCGGCGGCGCTTTGACGCGTGTGATGTCCTGGCACTTGAGTTTCGGGGCCGCAGAAAGCCGAGCCGTCTCGGCGGCGGTGAAAGGCGCTCTTTGTTGCTCGCTCTCGGCGTTACATTCCATAAAGCAAAAGCTCCAACACACGAGGAACATTAAAACGCCTTAATGACATTCCTGAGCCGAGCCCGGAGACCTCGGCCGGCGACGGCGGCAGAGAGAAAAGTTTGTGTCTGAACTTTTGGAAGTTTTCAGGAATCAGCAGCCTGAAACGTTTTACTACGAACTATCGGAGCAAACGAGAGATTCTGTGGAAGCAGCAGAGCGTTTTATTGCATCTGAGCAAGAAGTTTCTGCTAATTAAAAGCAACTGATGCTGATTTTTAAAAGCGCAGAGGGAACGTCCGTGAAATGACTTTTAGACGCCGAATTTTTCTCGTTTCAGTTTTGGGAATTTGGGATTTATCATTCTGTGACTGACGTCGTCTCATTTACGGTGTTTAGATCATGAGTCCACAGAAGATGTTCAAACCTTTACAACCAGAGCAAAGCGGCTTGACTTGAAGACAATGGACAACAAAAAACTTTTTAAAAAAAAATACAAATAAATTACCTGAAAATTAGCCCCAAAAAAAAGGAAATGAACTGAAAAGAAAAATAATAAAAATTATATAATTCTGGTAATTATAATAATAGTTTTTTCTAGTTTAAATATTGTTTTTGCTAAACATTTCTTGCCAAGTTGGCCAATGCCTTTTCCCCGTGTTTTCAAAGCAAAGAAAAAAATCATTTTTATACTTTTTTTTTAAATTTTAAAATAAAATGAACATTTAATTGATCTCAG
>NW_024613733.1:0-1105 GCF_008729295.1 Plectropomus leopardus
ATTTGAGCACTTTTTACTTCTTTTTTACTTTTCTTGTTTACTTTTTTAAAAAATCTGTGGATTTCCTTGTAACTTTTGACTTTTTTTTTTTTTTTTGCTAGTTTTTGGGGCATGTTCTTGTTAAGTTATCTTTTCTTTATGTTTTTGAAAGAAAAAAACATCCACACCCTCATTATTCCTGGTCTATAATGAAGTTATTAAGAGAGCTAATTAATATTAATAACGGAGCGATCATCTGCGCTCGCGCACCTCATGACGCAGCACTTCAACAACAAACACAAACTGGTAAAAACTTAAAGATGCCGAAACACCTGAAACTTGCGCCTCAGTCACGGGAGTGCGAGCAGATTACCACCTCAGTCACGCACGCGCACACACGTCACAGTTGAGAATAAAGGGCGTCAAATGCCGCATAAACTCGTGCCTGTCCGCGCGCTCATAGGCGGGCGCGTCGCTTAGAGCTTTAGTGTGTCCACCAATACATCAAAACACACAAAGTCTATATATATATCTGTCTATTGATCTATCGATATTATTATATTATATTATATTATTATTATATATATATATATATATATATGAATGTATCAGCTACTCGTGGTTCTCTTAGGGAAGATGAATTCATTTTGATTTATTTTCAGAATAAATGGTTTAAAGAGTAACATCAACAAATGTTAAAAGTTCTATGAGATGAAAAAAAATCTAAATCTAAAACTCAAAGATTCTGCAGAAAAAGAATTAATAACTCCTTCTTTCTTCCGTATATTTAATATTACCACAATACCTTTGCCACAATATAATTTTATTGCTATTTTAAACATTTAGAGATGTATGTTTGCCTTTTTTCATCTGTAAATTTTGCCACCAAAAAGAAAGATTTTACAGTATTTAAGACACATTTTCTCAACTCAATCATTTTTATTGCAGGAAAATGTTATTGGTTCAATTATTGTGGTAGCAAAACATAAATTTGTTTTTGCAATATCAGTCAATCTGTACTTGCAATCCATATGTGATATCATTTAAGTTGATATATACATATGTAAGCTTACAGGATCATCTTAAAGGATCTTAAATAACGCCCACAAGAGGGCATTATTTAAGA
>NW_024613734.1:0-1109 GCF_008729295.1 Plectropomus leopardus
TGCAGAAATGGCCAAAAACAGCATCAAAATGCATGTTGAAAAAATGATCGAAAAGGCAAGGCTATAGTATGGCAAAAATGTCAAAATATGGCACGTCTCAAAAACAGCTGAAAACATCTTAAAACAGCATAAAATAGTGCTCCAAAACATGCCATAGCATAAAATGTTGCAGAAATGGCCAAAAACAGCATCAACATGCATGTTGAAAAAATGAAGGAAAAGGAAAGGCTATAGTATGCAAAAAATGTCATTTATTTATTTATTTATTCATTGGTACATCATACAGAGACAGTGCATATTAATGAACATTACTGTAAATATGTTGGCTTAGCAGATTTGGTTAATTTTCAACCGTAGTATCTGAGGCACTTGACTTGAGCACTACAAAAATTAAAATGCATGAAAAACATTACTATGCCTTCTTATAAGATACATTGCATACAATACATTACAATACTATACATTACAGCACATGCAATAACACACATATTTTTCAGAGAAATTGTTCAGACACTTGACCATCTATGAACCATAACTTTAAATTTCTTTCACAAGAAAGGTAATTGTCATGTTCCCTGAGCTGCGCTGGAAGAGTATTCCAGGTATGAGTAGCTCTCACCGAAAATTCTGCCTGACCAAAAGCAATCCTTCTGTTTGGAGCTAAAGTCTCTTCTCGTGAACGACCCGGTATGCCAGTCAGTAGATGTTTTCTGTTTTATAAAAGCACCAAAGGAGGGAGGAGCCAAGTCATGCAGTATTTAAGACAGACATCCTTAAATCTAACAAAATTATCCAAGCTCAGTACGTTCTGGTTTGTAATGCTGTGACATTGATATTGCATGTCCCAAAAACAGCTGAAAACACCTCAAAACAGCATGAAATACAGTGCAGAGACAAGCCATAACATAAAATGTTGCTAAAATGACCAAAAACATCATAAAAATGCATGATGAAAAAATGACCCAAAAGGCAAGGCTACAGCTTAAACTCCTTAAAACAGCATAAAATAGCGTACCCAGACACGCCATAGCATAAAATGTTGCAAAAAATGGTCCAAAAAACCCATAAAAATGCATGTTGAAAAGATGACCGAAAAGGCAAGGCTATAG
>NW_024613735.1:0-2228 GCF_008729295.1 Plectropomus leopardus
AGTATATAATAGTATTTACCATAAGCTTTTGAAAATAAAGTATAGTCTCTTCCTTTGGAATGGAGAGTTCTCTACATGTCTATCAACCCTAACTCTTTGACTGCTCCTCATTATTTTAGCGGCTTGATCTGAACTATGTAGTCTGTTACTCTATGTGTCCAGACTTGGGTCCATGATTAAATTTAAATCACCAGCGGTGATTGTTATCCCATGACTTTTTGAAACCATAATTTCTATAACCCTTTTGATTAGTTCCGGGCCTTCTTCAGGAGGATTATAGACATTCATAAATGAAACAATTACATCATAGATCTTTCAAAACTACCATTACGTATCTACCTTCCTTGTCTGTTATCAGCATTTCCAATGTAAAAGTTATTTGGGGCATTATTAATATTGCAGCTCCTCTTTTTGAAGACTTAAATGATGAGTGATATATCTGAGCCTTTGTAAATTTCTTCAGTTTTTTCATGTTCTAATTTCACTGAAGGAAGATTATATCAGGTTTCTTTTTTAAGTTGTTGTAATAGCTTCTTACGCTTAATTGGGTTATTAATACCATTCACATTGTATGAAATTATCTTTATTGTTTCCATTTATTAGGGGGTTAGTGTAAAAGATAGATACGTTTGGTATGTCTGACAGTCGTGAAATAATTGGACAACATAAAGATGACATACTGACTCAACAATGACTTCCTAAGGTGGCAGTCCCGTTGTGGCTGCCTGATAAATAAAGATTGAATATTCATTCATTCATTTATTCATTTTCTGTAACCGCTTGTCCTCGTAAGGGTCGCAGGGGGGCTGGAGCCTATCCCAACTGTCATCAGGCAGATGGCGGGGTACACCCTGGACAGGTCGCCACACTTAAAGATTGAATATATTTAACTTATTTATAAAAAGGAAAAGGAGGTTTACTGATTGATTGATCACTCCAAACTCAGAACGTCAGAGGCATTTAATTAAAATGTCAAAGGTTGACGTGGAAGGTCACTGACCGACCATCATGATGTGACGACTTTGGAGTGAGATTGTGTTGGCCCCTAAATTAAATACACGTTGTCTTTTCTTTTTATATTTTCTCTGTACCAAGATACTTTTTGATGTATCTTTGCCCATCTCTGTCCTCTGAAAACACTTTTTACTGTCATGTGGTGCTACTTGCAGTGCATGTCTTTATTTGATTGTTTTCCCTATTTGCAGCGGGGTTTTGTTTTTCGTTTTTTTCCTAAACGCTGTCAAATTAGTGAAGATATTTTCTCTTGTCTCTTGGTGGTGTTTTGCCTATTTGCATGTGTTTTCTTAATTTTCAGTATGTTGCTCTCAAAGCCACTGTACAGGGCTAATTTTTAAATGGGACGTTGATTACCTGAACAGGATTCCGACACTGCGTAATGTAGTAGTGTTCCAGGATGGGGTTGTCCTCTGCTTTCAGATGAACTCTGTGCTTGATCCCAGCAGAGACTGCAAGTGGAGTTGCTATCCACCTGGAACACAGTCGACAAACACAGGTTCAAATCTACCAATGTCAGTGTCAGAAGAGGACACTAACACACACACACACACACACACACACCTACACACACACAAACATTTCAGCCAGACCCTCAAAATTTGGCTGTTGTACCAAATTGGAGGGGCAATGTCTCATTGTGATTGTTTTCAAGGTTTATGTCCTTAATCATGGAAAATTCATGATAGCATTGCAGCAAAGGTATCTTTCTATTTGCTAACAATCCATTTTTCATCCCTCCATGATTATTTTTTTTCAGTAAAAAGAAGGTTACATCAAAGAATATAATCAAGTCATATATCACGATAAGGCTTTGACTTAAATCTATTTACCAGTCGTATTATCATGATATCGAGGACAACATAATTTGACCTTTGACCTCTAACACTGCAACAGGGCAAACTCTGAATGCCTCTACAAATACCTTCATAACTAACTTCATATTGATCTGATGTGCCTATGAATACTTAAATTATAAAGAGCACAAAAAAGCTTTAAAATTTTAAAACATGAACATGAAACATGTCTTGTCAAAAATGTGTTCAGCTTGTTTCTGATAGAATGTTCAGAACTTTCAGCTGCATTGGATTCAGTTATTGGGTCCATTGTTAGTAGCTTTCTAACCAGCAGAAACACAAAATTAAAAAAAAAACTCACAACCTTCCCTAAGATATTAATTATTTACCAATTTTACACTTTACTTTATATTTTTT
>NW_024613736.1:0-1368 GCF_008729295.1 Plectropomus leopardus
TCCAAGATAATATTTCATTCGAGGACTTTCAGTCACTTCAGAGTTCATCATAGTATAGCACTTGCAAAAATTAATAACGACTTATTTATCATTTCTGATACAAGTCTGGTCTCTGTTTTAATCCTATTAGATCTCAGTGCCGCATTTGATACCTCTGACCATCAAATGTTACTGCACAGACTGGAAAACTTAATTGGCCTTAAAGGAACGTCACTAGCCTGGTTTAAGTCATACTTATCAGATCGTTCTCAATTTGTTCACATCAGTGATCAACCCTCCGCACATACTAAGGTCTGTTTTGGAGTGCCACAAGGTTCTGTGCTTGGACCAATCCTTTTCACTTTATATATGCTTCCTCTAGGCAACATAATTATAAAACACTCTATAAATTTCCATTGTTATGCTGACGATATACAATTATATCTATCTATGAAACCAGATTTAAACTGATCAGCTATCTAGACTTCAAACATGTCTTAAAGATGTAAAACCCTGGATGAGCCGTAATTTCCTGATGTTGAATTCAGACAAAACTGAAGTTAATGTTATTGGCCCCAAACACTTCAGAAGCTCCTTTTCCAACAATGTAATTTCTCTAGATGGCAATGCCTATAGGGAACCTGGGAGTTTTATTTGGTCAAGATTTATCTTTTGCCTACCATATAAAACAAACTTCAAGGACGGCTTTCTTTCACTTGCGTAACATCGCAAAAATTAGACATTTCCTGTCCCAAACAGATGCTGAAAAATTAGTACATGCATTTGTCACCTCTAGGCTGGATTACTGTAACTCCCTATTATTTGGTTGCCCCAACAAATCTCTTTGGTCTCTCCAGCTGGTGCAGAGCGCCGCTGCTCGTGTTCTAATGGGAAGCAAGAAAAGGGATCATATTTCTCCTGTTTTAGCTTCTTTGCACTGGCTCGCTGTGAAATCCAGGATTGAATTTAAAATCCTCCTCCTTACTTACAAAGCTTTAAATGGTCAGGCTCCATTCTATCTGTCACAGCTCATAGTTCCTTACCAACCCTCAAGATCACTGCGCTCTGAAAATGCAGGGTTACTTGTGGTTCCAAGAGTTTCCAAAAGTAGTAGTGGTATGTAGTAGTTGTAGTCCAAACGTCAGGGAGGCAGACACCGTTTCAACTTTTAAGGGTAGACTTAAGACCCTCCTCTTTGATAAAGCTTATAATTAGGGCTGGCTCAGGCTGCCTGGACCAGCCCATAGTTAGGCTGACATAGGTTTAACCTGCCGGGGGACTTCCTCTGATACGTTGAGCTCCTTTTCCTTCTCTCAGTGCCGCCATTGGAAAATCATGCATATCTGTTAACTGCATTGCCATTTGCAAGCTTAGCTTAGCCTCAGTAGT
>NW_024613737.1:0-8134 GCF_008729295.1 Plectropomus leopardus
AGGACATGTCAAATTTTGACATTTTTCCATACTATAGCCTTGCTTTTGTTGTTGTTTTTTCCATATGCTATAATGTGGTGTTTTTGACCATTTTTGCACGTTTTAAAGCCATGGCGTGTCTAAGCACGTCATTTTATGCTGTTTTGATGTGTTTTCAGCTGTTTTTGGGACATGTCAAAATCTGACATTTTTCCATACTATAGCCTTGCATTTTCGGTCATTTTTTCAACATGGTATTTAATGGTGTTTTTGACCATTTTTGCAAGTTTTATTGCTATGGTGTGTCTCAGCACGCTATTTTATCCTGTTTTGATGTGTTTTCAGCTGTTTTCGAGACATGTCAAATTCTGACATTTTTCCTTACTATAGCCTTGCTGTTTTTGTCATTTTTTCAACATGCTATTTAATGGTGTTTTTGAAAATTTTTGCAAGTTTTATTGCTATGGTGTGTCTAAGCACGTTATGTTATGCTGTTTTGATGTGTTTTCAGCTGTTTTTAAGACATGTCAAATTTTGACATTTTGCATACTATAGCCTTGCTTTTTTTCTTGGTTTTTCCATATGCTATAATATTGTGTTTTTGACCATTTCTGAACATTTTAAAGGTATGGCGTGTCTCAGCAGGCTGTTGTATGCTGTTTTGATGTGTTTTCAGCTGTTCTCGGGACATGTTAAATTCTGACATTTTTCCATACTATAGCTTTGCTGTTTTTGTCGTTTTTTCTATATGCTATATTATGGTGTTTTTGATCATTTTTGCACGTTTTAAAGCTATGGCGTGTCTAAGCACGTCATTTTATGCTGTTTTGATGTGTTTTCAGCTCTTTTTGGGACATGTCAAAATCTGACATTTTTCCATACTATAGCCTTGCTGTTTTGGTCGTTTCTTCAACATGCTATTTAATGGTGTTTTTGACCATTTTTGCAAGTTTTATTGCTATGGTGTGTCTAAGCACGTTATGTTATGCTGTTTTGATGTGTTTTCAGCTGTTCTCGGGACATGTCAAATTCTAACATTATTTCCATACTATAACCTTGCTGTTTTCGTCGTTTTTCCATCTGCTATATTAATGGTGTTTTTTGACCATTTTTGCAAGTTGTATTGCTATGGCATGTCTCAGCACGCTATCTTATCCTGTTTTGATGTGTTTTCAGCTGTTTTCGAGACGTGTCAAATTTTGACATTTTTTCCATACTATAGCCTTGCTGTTTTTGTTTTTGTCGTTTTTTTGGTGGTTTTTGACCCCTTTATGCTATATTATGGTGTTTTTTTTGATCATTTTTGCACGTTTTAAAGCCTTTTACCTTGACTTATGGTGACGTGTCTATACTACCACGTCATTTTATGCTGTTTAATGGATGTTTTTGACTTTTTTTCAAGCTGGTTTTAGGACATGTCAATTTTGACATTTTTCCATACTATAGCCTTGCTTTTTTTTTCAGCTGTTTTTTCCATATGCTATATTTTTGGTGTTTTTTTTTTTTACCATTTTTGGACAATTTTTTGCAGTTTTATTGCTATGGCGTGTCTCAGCACGTTTTTTATGCTGTTTTGATGTGTTTTCAGCTGTTTTTAAGACATGTCAGATTTCTGACATTTTTCCATACTATAACCTTGCTGTTTTTTTGTCGTTTTTCCATCTGCTATATTATGGTGTTTTTGACCATTTTTACAAGTTAAAAGTTATTGCTATGGTGTCTCTCAGCAGGTCTCATTTATCCTGTTTTGATGTGTTTTCAGCTGTTTTTCGAGTCATGTCAAATTTTGACATTTTTTCCATACTATAGCCTTGCTGTTTTTGTCGTTTTTCCATATGCTATTTATGGTGTTTTTGATCATTTTTGTACGTTTTAAAGCTATGGTGTGTCTAAGCACGTTATGTTATGCTGTTTTGATGTGTTTTCAGCTGTTTTTAAGACATGTCAAATTTTGAAATTTTTCCAAACTATAGCCTTGCTTTTTTTGTTGTTTTTTCCATATGCTATATTATGGTGTTTTTGACCATTTTTGCAAGTTTTATTGCTATGGTGTGTGTCTTGCATGTTATTTTATGCTTTTTTGATGTGTTTTCAGCTGTTTTTTAAGACATGTCAAATTTTGACATTTTTCCACACTATAGCCTTGCTGTTTTTGTCGTTTTTTCCATCTGCTATATTAATGGTGTTTTTGACCATTTTTGCAAGTTTTATTGCGATGGCGTGTCTCAGCACGTTATTTTATGCTGTTTTGATGTGTTTTCAGCTGTGTTTTTAAGACATGTCAAATTTTGACATTTTTCCATACTATAGCCTTGCTATTTTTGTCATTTTTTCCATCATGCTATATTATGGTGTTTTTTGACCATTTTTGCAAGTTTTATTGCTATGATGTCTCAGCACGTGTTTATGCTGTTTTGATGTGTTTTCAGCTGTTTTTACATGTCAAATTTGACATTTTTTCATACTATAGCCTTGCTGTTTTTGTCGTTTTTTCAACATGGTGTTTTTGACCATTTTTTGCAAGTTTTATTGCTATGGTGTGTGTCTCAGCACGTTTTTTATCCTGTTTTGATGTGTTTTCAGCTGTTTTTAAGACATGTCCAGATTTTGACAATTTTTTCCATACTATAGCCTTGCTGTTTTCGTCGTCGTTTTTCCATGCTGCTATAATATGGTGTTTTGACCATTTCTGAACATTTTAAAGGTATGGCGTGTCTCACCAGCTGTTTTATGCTGTTTTGATGTGTTTTCAGCTGTTTTTAAGGGACATGTCAAATTCTAACATTTTTCCATACTATAGCCTTGCTGTTTTTGTCGTTTTTCCATCTGCTATATTATGGTGTTTTTTTGACCATTTTTGCAAGTTTTATTGCTATGGTGTGTCTAAGCACGTTATTTTATGCTGTTTTGATGTGTTTTCAGCTGTTTTTAAGACATGTCAAATTTTGACATTTTTCCATACTATAGCCTTGCTTTTTTTGGTCGTTTTTTCAAGATGCTATTTATGGTGTTTTTTTTTTGCAAGTTTTATTGCTATGGCGTGTGTCTCAGCACGTATTTTTTATGCTGTTTGATGTGTTTTCAGCTGTTTTTTAAGATATGTCAAATTTTTGACATTTTTCCACACTATAGCCTTGCTGTTTTTGTCGTTTTTTCCATCTGCTATTTAATGGTGTTTTTTGACCATTTTTGCAAGTTTTATTGCGATGGCGTGTCTCAGCACGCTATTTTATGCTGTTTTGATGTGTTTTTCAGCTGTTTTTAAGACATGTCAATTTTGACATTTTTTCCATACTATAGCCTTGCTTTTTTTGTTGTTTTTTCCATATGCTATAATTATGGTGTTTTTGACCATTTTGAACATTTTAAAGGCTATGGGTGTGTCTCAGCACGCTATTTTATGCTGTTTTGATGTGTTTTCAGCTGTTTTTAAGACTTGTCAAATTTTGACATTTTTCCATGCTATAGCCTTGCTGTTTTTGTCATTTTTTTTCCACATCGCTATATTATGGTGTTTTTGACCATTTTTGCAAGTTTTATTGCTATGATGGCGTGTCTCAGCACGCTATTTTATCCTGTTTTGATGTGTTTTCAGCTGTTTTTAAGACATGTCAGATTTTGAATTTTTCCATACTATATAGCCTTGCTGTTTTCGTCGTTTTTTCCATCTGCTATATTATGGTGTTTTTGACCATTTTGCAAGTTTTATTGCGTTGGCGTGTCTTAGCACGCTATTTTATCCTGTTTTGATGTGTTTTCAGCTGTTTTTAAGACATGCAGATTTTGAAATTTTTCCATACTATAACCTTGCTGTTTTTGTCGTTTTTTTCCATGTGCTATAATATGGTGTTTTTGACCATTTTTGAAAGTTTTTAAAGGCTTATGGCGTGCTCACCAGGCTGTTTTATGCCTGTTTTGATGTGTTTTCAGCTGTTTTTAAGGACATGTCAAATTTTAACATTTTTTCTATACTATAACCTTGCTGTTTTCGTCGTTTTGTCCATCTGCTATATTATGGTGTTTTTTGACCATTTTTGCAAGTTTTATTGCTATGGCGTGTCTCAGCACGTTATTTTATGCTGTTTTATGTGTTTTCAGCTGTTTTTAAGACATGTCAAATTTTGACATTTTTCCATACTATAGCCTTGCTATTTTTGTCATTTTTTCCATCTGCTATATTATGGTGTTTTTGACCATTTTTGCAAGTTTATTGCTATGGCGTGTCTCAGCACGCTATTTTATGTTTTGATGTGTTTTCAGCTTTTTAAGAGCAAATTTTGACATTTTTCCATACTATAGCCTTGCTGTTTTGTCTTTTTTCCATGCTATATTATGGTGTTTTTGACCATTTTTGCAAGTTTTATGCGATGGCGTGTCTCAGCACGCTATTTTTATCCTGTTTTGATGTGTTTTCAGCTGTTTTTAAGACATGTCAGATTTTGAAATTTTTCCATACTATAACCTTGCTGTTTTTGTCGTTTTGTCCATGTGCTATAATATGGTGTTTTTTGACCATTTCTGAACATTTTAAAGGTATGGCGTGTCCTCACAGCATGGCTGTTTTATGCTGTTTTGATGTGTTTTCAGCTGTTTTCGGGACATGTCAAATTCTAACATTTTTCCATACTATAACCTTGCTGTTTTCGTCGTTTTGTCCATCTGCTATATTATGGTGTTTTTGACCATTTTTGCAAGTTTTATTGCTATGGTGTATCTAAGCACGTTATTTTATGCTGTTTTGATGTGTTTTCAGCTGTTTTTAAGACATGTCAAATTTTGACATTTTTTCCATACTATAGCCTTGCTTTTTTTGGTCGTTTTTTCAAGATGCTATTTAATGGTGTTTTTTTTTTGCAAGTTTTATTGCTATGGTGTGTCTCAGCCATGTTATTTTATGCTTTTTTGATGTGTTTTCAGCTGTTTTTTTTTCACGAAGATATGTCAAATTTTGACATTTTTCCACACTATAGCCTTGATGTTTTTGTCGTTTTTTCCATCTGCTATATTATGGTGTTTTTGACCATTTTTGCAAGTTTTATTGCTATGGCGTGTCTCAGCACGCTTATTTTATGCTGTTTTGATGTGTTTTCAGCTGTTTTTAAGACATGTCAATTTTGACATCTTTCCATACTATAGCCTTGCTTTTTTTGTTGTTTTTTTTTGCATATGCTATATTATATGGTGTTTTTGACCATTTTTGAACATTTTAAAGGTATGGCGTGTCTCAGCACGCTATTTTTATGCTGTTTTGATGTGTTTTCAGCTGTTTTTAAAGACATGTCAATTTTGACATTTTTCCATACTATAGCCTTGCTTTTTTTTGTCATTTTTTCCATTCGCTATATTATGGTGTTTTTGACCATTTTTGCAAGTTTTATTGCTTATGGCGTGTCTTAGCACGCTATTTTTTATCCTGTTTTGATGTGTTTTCATGTGTTTTCAGCTGTTTTTCCAAGACTATAGCCTTGCTGCCATTTTTTTTCAACATTCTATAAATTTTTTGACCATTTTTGCCAGCTATTTTTGTGTCTCAGCATTATTTTCCATACTAACCTTGCTGTTTTCGTCGTTTTGTCCATCTGCTTCATATATTTAGCCTTGTGTTTTTCGTCATTTTTCCATCTGTGTTTTTGACCATTTTTGCAAGTTTTATTGCGATGGCGTGTCTTAGCACGCTATTTTATCCTGTTTTGATGTGTTTTCAGCTGTTTTTAAGACATGCCAGATTTTGACATTTTTCCATACTATAACCTTGCTGTTTTTCGTCGTTTTGTCCATGTGCTTTCATAATATGGTGTTTTTGACCATTTTGAACATTTTAAAGGTATGGCGTGCTCACCAGGCTGTTTTATGCTGTTTTGATGTGTTTTCAGCTGTTCTCGGGACATGTCACATTCTAACATTATTTCTATACTATAACCTTGCTGTTTTCGTCGTTTTGTCCATCTGCTATATTATGGTGTTTTTGACCATTTTTGCAAGTTTTATTGCTATGGTGTATCTAAGCACGTTATTTTATGCTGTTTTGATGTGTTTTCAGCTGTTTTTTAAGACATGTCAAATTTTGACATTTTTCCATAACTATAGCCTTGCTTTTTTTGGTGTTTTGTCAAGATGCTATTTTATGGTGTTTTTGACCATTTTTGCAAGTTTTATTGCTATGGTGTGTCTTGCATGTTATTTTATGCTTTTTTGATGTGTTTTCAGCTGTTTTTAAGATATGTCAAATTTTGACATTTTTTCCACACTATAGCCTTGATGTTTTTGTCGTTTTTTCCATCTGCTATATTATGGTGTTTTTGACCATTTTTGCAAGTTTTATTGCGATGGCGTTGTCTCAGCACGCTATTTTATGCTGTTTTGATGTGTTTTCAGCTGTTTTTAAGACATGTCAGATTTTGACATCTTTCCATACTATAGCCTTGCTTTTTTTGTTGTTTTTTGCATATATGCTATATTATGGTGTTTTTTGACCATTTCTGAACATTTAAAGGTATGGCGTGTCTTAGCACGCTATTTTATCTGTTTTGATGTGTTTTCAGCTGTTTTTTGGGACCATGTCAAATTTTGTTTTCAGCTGTTTTTAAGACATGGCGTGCCAGATTTTGAAATTTTTCCATACTATAACCTTGCTGTTTTCGTCGTTTTGTCCATCTACTATATTATGGTGTTTTTGACCATTTTTGCAAGTTTTATTGCTATGGTGTGTCTAAGCACGCTATTTTATGCTGTTTTGATGTGTTTTCAGCTGTTTTTAAGACATGTCAGATTTTGACATTTTTCCAAACTATAGCCTTGCTGTTTTTGTCGTTTTTTCAACATGCTATTTAATGGTGTTTTTGACCATTTTTGCAAGTTGTATTGCTATGGCGTGTCTCAGCACGCTATTTTATCCTGTGTTGATGTGTTTTTTCAGGTGTTTTCGAGACATGTCAAATTTTGACACATTTTCCACACTATAGCCTTCCTGTTTTTGTCGTTTTTTCCATCTGCTATATTATGGTGTTTTCGACCATTTTTGCAAGTTTTATTGCGATGCCGTGTCTCAGCACGCTATTTTATCCTGTTTTGATGTGTTTTCAGCTGGTTTTTAAGACATGTCAGATTTTGAAATTTTTTCCATACTATAGCCTTGCTTTTTTTGTTGTTTTTTCCATATGCTATATATTATGGTGTTTTTGACCATTTCTGAACATTTTAAAGGTATGGCGTGTCTCAGCAGGATGTTTTATGCTGTTTTGAGGTGTTTTCAGCTGTTTTTAAGACATGTCAAATTTTGACATTTTTTCCATACTATAGCCTTGCTGTTTTTGTCGTTTTTTCAACATGCTATTTAATGGTGTTTTTGACCATTTTTTGCAAGTTTTATTGCTATGGTGTGTCTTGCATGTATTTTATGCTTTTTTGATGTGTTTTCAGCTCTAAATTTTTTTAAGATATGTCAAATTTTGACATTTTTCCACACTATAGCCTTGCTGTTTTTCGTCGTTTTTTCCATCTGCTATATTATGGTGTTTTTGACCATTTTTGCAAGTTTTATTGCGATGGTGTGTCTCAGCTAAGTCTAAGCACGTCATTTTATGCTGTTTTGATGTGTTTTCAGCTCTTTTTGGGACATGTCAAAATCTGACATTTTTACATACTATAGCCTTGCTGTTTTGGTCGTTTTTTCAACATGCTATTTAATGGTGTTTTTGACCATTTTTGCAAGTTTTATTGCTATGGTGTGTCTAAGCACGTTATGTTATGCTGTTTTGATGTGTTTTCAGCTGTTCTCGGGACATGTCAAATTCTAACATTATTTCCATACTATAACCTTGCTGTTTTCGTCGTTTTTTCCATCTGCTATATTATGGTGTTTTTGACCATTTTTGCAAGTTGTATTGCTATGGCATGTCTCAGCACGCTATCTTATCCTGTTTTGATGTGTTTTCAGCTGTTTTCGAGACGTGTCAAATTTTGACATTTTTTCCATACTGTTTTGCTGTTTTTGTCGTTTTTTCTATATGCTATATTATGGTGTTTTTGATCATTTTTGCACGTTTTAAAGCCATGGCGTGTCTAACCACGTCATTTTATGCTGTTTTGATGTGTTTTCAGCTGGTTTTAGGACATGTCAAATTTTGACATTTTTCCATACTATAGCCTTGCTTTT
>NW_024613738.1:0-1041 GCF_008729295.1 Plectropomus leopardus
GGAGACCCCGGAGAGAATCCATGCAGACATGGAGAGAACATGCAAACTCTGCACAGAAGGGTCCCTGCCCGGACCGAACCCCGTTCCAACCGGGTTTCGAACCAGGGACCGTCTTGCTGTGACGCAAAAGTGCTTGCTGTGAGGCAACAGTGCCTACCACGACGCCACCGTGCCACCCCATATATAATCTATATAAGTTAAACTGAGGGTGTAGAACACAGCATAACTTCTACAGCCCAACATTATTCCCAGTTAGAGAATGGGTGAAATCAAAGCACAGTATTTAGGCTGGGGCACCAGGCCCCCAACTCACTAAATCCACCCCTGATAATAATGAAAGTAGCAGAGAGCAGCTGGATGAGAGACAGAGCACTGCCTCGTCCTATTTATAAAGAATTCCATCTAAAGACCGAACAAAACTGAGACTAAAACAAAGTCTGAGGAAGACAGTTTCCCTCGCTAAACATTTAACTGTTCAGATGCTGTGGCGCTGTGAGGAAAAACTGTTTTTCTGCCTCTGCCTAGCCAAGCTGTCAGTCTGCTGTGATCTATCGATCAGCTGTGTGATCAGCAAAACATGTTTTTTTTAGGCCTACTCGTTTTTGACTGTGGTTGAAAAAGTCAAATTAACCTAAAGCACAGCCTGAGACGCACTCTTGTATCCAAATGCACACACACCTGGCAAAGAGTCTGTATTTAGGCACATTTCGTAAAAGCAAAATTATATCTGTGCATTTTCAGTATTAACTCTCTAACCAGCTGCTGCATCTTGGATGTTCATTAAGACACAAGACATACAGTAACAATTTTTGGGAGTGGTCAAATTTCCCTCTTTCGTATACTGGGGCGGACGTGACCCACTTGCCCATGGAGATTACACGCATGGTCGAGGGCTCTAAATCGGGAGAAATACGGAAGAAATGTGATGTCAGGAGGACACAGGAAGAGGATAGCGAAAAACAGGAATCTCCTGGGAACACATTAGTCATGTACACGAGCTCTCCAGCTCGCTGTTGTGTTGATGCGGGATGGAACAGGCCC
>NW_024613739.1:0-5070 GCF_008729295.1 Plectropomus leopardus
CTGGCAACTAACGGCATATGTTGCTGATATTTGCAAGTCGCAGAGGTGCTCCGTGGTCGCAAAATATGAATAAATAGTTGCAATTCGAGCTCTGTAGATACAAATGCCTCACCTGCTCACACTACCCCCACTAGTACTCATTAAGTTAGACTGTAAGCTGGAAACAAACTTCTAGCTCTCGAGGTATTATATTAATTGTATTTACGAATCGCAGTTGTGCTCCAAAATGTGACTGGAGTCCTGCAGAAGTCCCACTCTGTGTCTGTCTGCGTATGTCTGTGTGTGCGTGACTTCCTTATAATACATCCATGGCGTGCCTGTGTGTCCAAGTGAGGCAGAGAGTGAGAGAACAAAAACACGGTGGTTTATAAAAATGACATTTTATCCTCGATGGTCACGATAAAGTAATTTTATACATCGAACAAGGAACAAGCCCCAATACATCGAGTTTATTCGATACATTTCCCAGAGATGCAAATAATGTCACAGTAATTGTGTGTGGTTATTTGCTACAATCTCTACGAGGTGGACTGTTTTCATCAGTGCGGCTCATTCCCATAGTAACAGCCCAATTTTGCAACAAATGTATCAATACTACCCAATTTAAATTCATAAAAATAACAGGAGCACAAAGACAAAGCATGGCAGTGCAGTTAGACTTGCATTTCATCCTTTGCAGCACTGGTGGATAAAGTACCTGAAAGCCATATTTGAGTAAAAGTACATATTTCTTACCAGTAAATGGTAAAAGTTAAAGTCACCCATTGCAATATTACTTGAGTAAAAGTCTTAAAGTGTCTGCAGTTAATTGTCAAAAATTATATAATATAAAGTGTACTTAAGTTTTGAAAGTAAAAGTACAAGTCAGTGCTGGTAATAAAAAAGCAAGCAGTCAGAATTTTGATGATCATGAAATTTACTTTTTCAGAACATACACCACCTTAAAGGATGGATGTAAACTGTGAGTTCAACTTGACTGGTGTGCAGAGGCATACACCTGCATGGCAGTATATCGAGTTTTCTCTGTTACTGACTTGATGCTCTTATGTCTTTCTCCAGGACCAGTACCAGTTCTGCTACCGGGCCAGTCTGGAGTACCTGGGAAGCTTTGATCACTATGCAACATAAACCCAAGTGGCCGTCTGTCATGCCACATCCCACCTAGTGCACTCTTGTTAGGCCACATGTGGCCTGAATTAATGCACTATGCTGCGATGTGTCCTTGAAGATGTTTTGCCGCCAAATGCAGAGTGAAGGGGGACCATCGGCTTGACCCGTACCCAGAAACAGCACCTCTAACTGAGCCATAGCAACCTGCTTGACAAGGGTGTTTCTTTCCACCCTCAGCCCAAACACACCCATTGGTCAGTCTGAAGAAGCAACTTCAACCACTGTTCCAATCAGAATACTTGATCAAATCTTGATTTTTTATTCGTTTCAGTGCTTTTGTGAGCACCCAGATTGCTTTACATTGTTTGGGTGTGGAACTCTCACCTCGTCCACCACCAGTGTAGCATCACCAACCTAAATACAGGACCCGGCTACAGTATTTAGCTGTCACAGGAAATTTAGATTTTTTCTATCTTTGAGGACTAGAAGGAGTCTGCAAATCCATCTTATGGAAGCCTCGTGGACTGAAAGAACTGGGACCTTTGAGCACCAGAGAATTGCCAACAGGAGACTGAAAACACAGAGCACACAGTATTAAAAAGACAAAGAACACCCCCCCCCCCCTCTCCCCAAACAAAAGACACAGAGAAGTGTTTTTTTTTTCTGTTTTATGTTGGAAACAGACTCTCGTTTCCTGTGAATGAAAAAGAAGACATTTCTACCATACAGTAATAAAAACCACCAGTTCAACCTTATGCTTCACGATTTAAGATAAGGGAAACTTGAGAGAGGTGTAAAATGCATACCTACAAAGTAAAACATTAATTTAGTTTTTTAGAGAGAAAAAATATAGATATGTGATTATCTTGTTTTTTAAAAGCTGGGTATTCTTTATGGCACGTTCTGTTTTTTTGTTGATTTTTTTTTTTTTTTTTTTTTTACAGATTTATGACTTCATCCCCACTGACCATACATACAAACAAAAGCAAACTTTTCTTTCTCTTCTGTGTAATCCAAGGAGCTGTAGCGATTTTTTTTAAAGTGATACAGTACTGTTTTAAAGTGTACAATCAAATCTAGTGTGAAAAAAAATGTTCACAATTCTATGAAAAACACCACCATTGAGTGTCACTCTCCCGTATTCTCTACCCACTCTGTTATTAAAAAAAAACACAAAAAAACACATTGCGCATGCACACGGGACTCTCAACTTTGTTTCTATCTGGCCCACGGTGTCAGCCATTTTTAAATTCCCTGGGGCCGACTGAGGTAGAGCGTTAACCCCGCTGCTACCCGCAGGTCCTCAGTTGTTCTGTGTGCTGGTCGAGAGGACACCAGATAGAACTATAGAGAGTATGCACAGAAAGCAAAGTATGGGGAAAAAATATTTATGTGTCCAAATAAGCTTCACAAAGATTTCTCAAGCAGGGAGCGAGTTCGGGACGTAGAAAACAGGGTGAGGGGCGAGGGGGGGTCGGGGAAGGAACAATTTTCTCACTGGAATGCTCACCTATGACTTTTCTCTCTGTCTGATTCAGTGTGCAATAAGTAGATGTATTATATATTTTTGTGTCAAGTCACTAACTGCAGTTATATGCCATTACGATGATATTGATGATGATGATGGTGCATCATTCTCCAGACACAAGGATGTTACGCTCGATATCGCCACCGTTTTTAAATGTGTCCAAACGGAGGGGATGACCCTCCAACCTCCTAGAAAGTTTTATTATGTCACAACTCCAGTAGACGATGTCATCCCTCTGTGTGTGTCACGGCAACCGACGAATGATCGAAACTCATACTTCAAACAGCATCTAATAAGTATTTTAATTTTAGATTTCTAGTGCCTTATATTACACGCCTATTTTGATAAAATTACTTTAAAGGGTTTTTTTGTGTATTTTATGTACGTATGCTTGTGTGATCCGAATGTGTGTGTGTGTGTGTGTGTGTGTGTGTGTGTATATATATGATTTAGTTATGTTTCAGTATGTGAACGTATCTTCTGTTTTTTGGCTGTGAAATTTTGTATGGAAGGCTCCGCATAGGCTGGATAGTTGTACTCATCACTTTCAACCCAGCAACAACGTCATTGTATCTCTTTTAATCAAAAAAAAAGAAACAAAAACATATATATATATATGTTAAATAAGACTCAACTACAGACAAAAATGTGGTTTCAAAACAAGCAGGATGGTCTGATCATTTTGGACAGGAAAAAAAACAAACGTTTGTATGTCGACAGCTTTCCGTCTTTTCTTTCCTGGGACACTTGCACAAGCTTTGTGTATATACTCTTTCACTTCAGTTTGCCTGCCATGAAATTTTTGGCCACGCTTGGTGACTTTGGCACCGACTGTGAGCTGGCTTGGAAAAGTCATACTTACTCAGCTATGTAGAAAATCTATATAAAGCTGAGCGGCAGTGGCTATCTTTGTCAGTTTGGAGAAAAAAAAAAGGAAAATCACACAGAAACCCACCTGAAGCCCTCCACATAAAATCATCTGTGTTTCTTATTCCAATGTTTTTTTTTTGTTTTGTTTTTTCCTTTAATAAAGGCTGAGAGAAGTTCAGGTGCTACGTCTCCAATGACACAGAACCCACATCGCTTTTTTTTTCTTTTTTTTTTTTCATTTGTATCGTCATTAATGCTTGAGCATAAAAGGGATCGTTGACAGATCTCCACCATCTTACAGTAACCCTGTCTTTGTTTTTGTATGCATGGTACCACTTTTGAGATGCCCCTTGGTCGCACCTGTTATGGGAAGACTTGCACTTTCTCTCTTTGTACTATGCACTAATACTAGTATCCTGTTATCTCTGATAGCCCCTCCCCCTCCCAAAGGAGTTTTACTTGAACTCAGTAAAGACGGACCCTGTAATGCTCACGGTTGTGTATATGTAAATAACACAAAACACAGAGAGTAATTGAAATGCATAAATAAATGAACAAATAGATAAACAATTAAGAGTGATTAAGAATCTATCAGATATAAAGAGTGATATAATAAAAAGGATGCACCTGAAATCACAGTTTATGGCACAGCAGTATGTGCAATACATCACATTGTGGATTTGTTGTACCACAAAAAGAGACCTTTCACACAAAAAAAGTGTTCTATTTTACCCCCCAATGTATCATGTAGATGGATAAAACTGGAGTTTATAAATTGTATAAAAACAAAAATATGGTGTGTTACTCAGATCAATTACCTCCAGTTGGTCTGTATATGTAAACATTTTTTTTCTTTTTCTTTTCTTTTCTTTTTTTTTCTGCTCCGAGTCAACAAGTGCTTTTTATTTTCTTACATTGGTTCTCGGAGTGCGTGAAAACTGAAAAACAGGTCTGTATGGACTTCTGTTCTCTGTCGACACAAGTTTCATTTGTTACAAATAAACTCAAGTGAAATAATTGCTACTGCTGTTGTTTTGT
This sequence comes from Plectropomus leopardus, assembly GCF_008729295.1. NCBI lineage: Eukaryota > Metazoa > Chordata > Actinopteri > Perciformes > Serranidae > Plectropomus > Plectropomus leopardus. The sequence continues at coordinate 4,547 of NW_024613739.1, forward strand.
ATATTAAGACTTTAGACCTGGGTCTTCAACAGGGGTCTGTGACCCCTAGAGGGCCCTCAGGGTTACTGCAAGGGGGTCGCATGCTTTGGAAAGTCATCAGGAGGGGACTAGAGTCTACCAGTGCACACACGCTGAAGTAACTTGGTAAAAGGTAATGAAGTGCGGAGTTGTCATTTCTAACCAAAACAAGCTGTTCTGGGGCACAATTTGATGCATTAGCTGAGTGGTGTATAACATTAAAGGTATTGAACGTAAACATATTGAAATGGATTGTTGATTAATAAAATATAATACATGCATTTCATCATATTAAGTGGCTGGAAAGAATGTTCCTAAAACCTGCCATGTTCCTGCAGGCTGCACTTTCACAATATTTGGTCAGATTTTTGACGACATGCTATAGGGGAGAGTGGGGCGATTTGAGCCTTGCAAGTTGTGGTTTGCTTGCATATTATTTTCTGAATGTTGTAGTATACAAAATGTTTAAATACCAATCTGCCTGTGCTGTTGGTTTTTTCAATTAT
>NW_024613740.1:0-2933 GCF_008729295.1 Plectropomus leopardus
TAATAATAGTGCATGAATAGATCTTTTAATTTTTACCACCAACACTGCAAAGTTAATGTAACAAAAAATAATAAATAGTGGTAAAACATATTAATGAATGCTCATATAGACCCATTCATAATATTGACAGGCTAGTTTGACTATGTGTTGTGTTACCTGCGGCTCCAGACAGATTTTTTTTGTTTGTTTTGGGCCAGAAATGGCTCTTTTGATAGTAAAGGTTGCCGACACCTGCACTAATCCCTTATTATTCAATAGGCCTACATTTAACCTCCAGACTCTGTTCCTCTTTCTATCGATTAGGTTTACTGTTAGACCGCACTATGATCAGATAAGTCTGTTACGCCTATGCCACAGTCTTCCACCTTGTGTTTGTCTCCCTTTGTCATAAAAAAGTAGTCTATCCTAGAGTAAGTTGAGTGTGGATGTGAAAAATGTGTGTAGTCTCTATCTAGTGTATGCATATCCCTCCATATATCTGTGAGTCCCAGTTCTTTCAGTTGTAAATTCATATATCTAGTGATATGTGTCCTAGTCTCCCTTGTGCTTGTTGTATCCAAATCGTAATTTAATACCATATTGAAGTCCCCCCCACAGATCAAAATTCCCTCCATTTCCACCGCTATGATATCAAACAGAGCCTTGAAAAATTTCTTTTCACTGTCCAGCAGTGCATATATTTTATATATATTGCATTTATTAGTGTAACAATTTGTCCTTCCCTCTTCCCCTTAACCACCCCATATCTCCCCTCTCTGTCATTAATTTCTTTGTTTATTTAAAATTTTAGAGTTCCTTATTAGTATGGCCACCCCTCTCCTATGACTTTGCTGAAATGAACTATAAAATGTATTGCTGTAACCATATCTTTTCAGTTTTTCATGTTCTTGTGATGTAAGGTGAGTTTCTTGCATAAAAATGACCTGCACCTCCTCCTTTCTAAATTTACTTAGTACCTTCCCTCTTTTTATCGGGTTGCTCATACCATTGACATTCAACAACACCATTTTGATACCCCTACGCTGCATCACATTTTCCTTTAGTGCATTTTTCTGTTCCCCACATGTCACAAAACAAAAACAATGAAACAACAGCAACAAACAAACCAACAAAATCAAAACTTGTTCTCCCAAGGCATTTGGGGGTTTCAAACCTATCCCCCTTACCCCTGCTGGTGGGCGGGGCATGAGGCCTCTCCTAATGAGAGGGCCTCCCCTAGTGGCGGAGATCTCCCTTACGGGTGGTCTCCCAAGCTCACTATAAGTGTCCAGCATTTAATTAACGTCCCGGGGCTCCCGGCTGGAGCTTTGTACACATTGTCCATATAGTCTGTAACCCTCTTTCCATATATTTGTGCCACTGTTGATCCCATGAGCCCTTCAGTCTTTAAACTTATACATCGGTAACTTAAATGTGGCTCTGATCAGAACAAAATCACATTCACTAGGATATATAGCTTCTGAGACTGCATTACAGTATAATAGAGTTCCGTTGTTGAGTTTGTTTCTTGCTCAGCCGTTGTGGTGTTCAAGGACCCTCGACAAAAATTGGAAATTATAACTTTCTGAAGTAATATGATAAAATCAATGTTTATGTTACTCCTTCAACAATGTGCGTCCTCCCTCACCGTTTCTCGTTCTTGTCCCCATGTTCTCATTTCCCGACTCTGGTCCACTTGCGTGCAGCCTTCAGTCTCTGCATCAGTGTCAGTCCCTCGTCTCCTGGGTCCGGTACCTGCCATCCTCTCTGCCGCATCGCCCTCGCTGCGTCCTGCGTGCTGTGGTAAACCTGGGCCCCCTCAGGCCAGTGGACCCTCAAAGTGTCCATTGGTGACTGGAACCGCATCATTCTCTTGAGCCCTGCGTATTTCCAACATTTGGCCACCACTTCAGCTGTGTAATCCTGATCAAATGTCAGTCTCCGTCCTTCCACTTTCACCGTCTTTTTCCAGGCTGTCCTAAGGATGTTCCCTTTGACCTCGAACCTCAAAAAGTTCACGATGACTGCTCTCGGGGGCTTGTTTGGTTGTGGTTTCGGTGCTAAAGCCCTATGCGCCCTTTGACTCTCCAGTTCAACATCCTGCGCCACTCCCAACTCCTTGTGAATTAACTTATCTACATATTCCTGAACAGAGTCTCCCTCTATTCCCTCCTTTAGCCCCCAGATATGAACATTATTTCTTCTTGATCTCCCTTCTAAGTTGGTCAGTTTCTCTTGGAGTTTGATTTGTTTTTCTAGTGAAGCCTTAATAATGTCATGGACATTATGGACTTCGAGAATCTCAATGTCCTCCTTTTGAGCACGCATCTCCGCATCCACAGTCTCACACTTTCTGTTTGCTTCCTCTCTGCAGGTGTTCAGTCCATGTTTCATCTCCTCACCGGGCTTGTCCATAAACTCTTTCAGTTGTCCCATATCTCCACGTACTCCTCTCAAAATGTCCTCCGTTTGCTTGCCTATTTTGTCCAATTTAGCGTCCACGTTGTTTTGGCCCATCTCTATTTTAGCCACATTAGCATGTAGCTCCTCCACCCAGCTGGGCTGCTTGTCATTGCTAGCTAGCTCATCATTAGCCGCAATCTCAAGCTATGTCTTTCCCAACAATTCGGGCCTTGCCCTCCTCTCTTTTGCCGTTGTGTTTTGTGCTCTATTCATGTTAAATGTTCTTCCGTCTTCGAGTTATAGTTATAGGGTTTTCTTCACTTTTTTTTATCTTATTTGGCTGGTAGCTCCCGTTTTAAGCTGCCTACCGTCTCATAGTCATACCAGAAGTCAACTCTAATAATTCTTGTCTGTTCAATGTAGTGGCTCATCATGGATTCCTGGGTGGTTGGGGAACGGGGTGGGTAGTTTATTGAGTGTTTTTTTTTTCTCCTATTTTTACTTATTTTTATTATGACTACTTCTTCCTCTTCATTTGGGTTAATTCCTCC
>NW_024613741.1:0-1640 GCF_008729295.1 Plectropomus leopardus
TATAAAATATATATGTGATATTGCCCACTCCTACACTAAAGTGCTCAATGTTAAAACTTGAGAAGTCATAGGGTATAAAATCTGGAGCTGCTCAATGGACAATGAACAACCAGAGGGATGCTCTGAGTATGGGTACATCTTCTGTTTCAGAATGGAGAGCAGTACAACAGAGTAAAATAAAGAGAAAGAAAACAAAAATTATGTGGGTCTACAACATGTCATGCCAGCATGTCTGAAACATGTCGGTTTATATTGTTTTCTGAAAACTGATTTAATTATAAGTTGGTGTGAAAGTGAAGGTTTTTTATCGTTTATTTTTAAGCTATTTTTCATTGGCATTTGGGATAATCAAAATAAACAGGCATCTGGTGCCAAAAGACCCTCAACCAGTGATTTGAAAGCAACAGGAGAGCAAGAGCCAGACACAGAGAAAGCAAGGCAGAGAGAGAAGACAAATTGCACAAGGATTTTTGTGCACTGATAAAGCTTACATTATCACTGCATTCCTACTGTCTGGCACATCAACACTTTCCCCGTCATTAAAGCAATCAGTATTCAACCTTTGTTGGATTTAGTCCACACACACCCACACGCATAGACAGCTGCCTTATCTGTAGTTCACCCTTACACTTTTTGTAAGTGTGGAAAATTAGCAATGCAAACAACAAATCCACATTCTAGGGGCTGAGGAGCTGGAGAGTGAGTACTTGTTGAACTGATATCATTGGAGGCTGAGGACACTCAGGACTAAATCTGCAAGTAATGGGCTTTGGGGAGCTGTATCTTGACACAAGTGAAACTGATAAAACGAAAACAGTAATTTACTCCCTTATTTTTTAATTGGTTTTAATTTTAGGTTCTTTGAAAGGAATGCCCCAAACACTTCGTTTCTAACCCTGTTTGAGGACACACATCACATAAAGCAGCAACTGTGGGCTCTATTTTCATGAACCCAGCAGCAGATTGCAGTCAAGTGCGCCCTACCCAGTACGTCTGGAGTATACCAAACACACATTTGATGAACACTATTAATCTTAAGCCAAAAGTTCTCATATCACAGTGTGGTGCTTATCACTGCCACACATCTTCCTGTGTTATAACTGAAAATGTGGAAGGAAGATGATGCATGAAACCATTCCCCCTAGTTATCTGGTGTTTTAAATCCTGAAGCTGGACTAGGATTAATGGTCTTAAAGGAGTCATTAGGGGACCGCTTTAATTGATCTAAGATTTTTAATGAGTGTGAACTACTTTCAATGTGTCCATCTCCAATGCTCCTTTTGACTTACACTGCAGTAAAAACTGTCAGTCAGTCAGTCATTTTCTGTAACTGCTTGTCCTCGTAAGGGTCGCGGGGGGGGCTGGGGCCAATCCCAGCTGTCATCGGGCGGAAGGCGGGGTACACCCTGGACAGTTCGCCAGACTATCGCAGGGCCGACACATATAGACGAACAACCATACACCACAGCCACACCTAAGGGCAATTTAGAGTCATCAATTAACCTGGACTTTGGACTGTGGGAGGAAGCCGGAGACCCCGGAGAGAACCCACGCAGACACGGGGAGAACATGCAAACTCTGCACAGAAGGGCCCCCGCCCGGGCCAAACCCCGTTCCAACCGGGATTCGAACCAGGGACC
>NW_024613742.1:0-1600 GCF_008729295.1 Plectropomus leopardus
TACTATAGCCTTGCTTTTTCGGTCATTTTTTCAACATGCCAAATTCTGGTGATTTGGGGCCCTTTTGCAACTTATTGTGCCATGGCATGTTTTGGAAGTGTAGTTTGTGTGGTTTAATGTAGTTTTCAGTTGTTTTTCAGACATGTCATTTTTTGCAATTTTTGCCATACTATAGCCTTGCTTTTTCGGTCATTTTTTTCGACATCCCAAATGATGGTGTTTTGGGCTTTTTTTCAACTTTCTGTGCTTTGGTGTGTCTGGAAAGGTTGTTTTATGAGGTTTTCAGCTGTTTTTGGGACATCCCACGGTTTGACATTTGTGACTTAAAGCAAAAGGGCGACAACACGACAACCAAGAAAGAAGAACCAGAGTCGAAGTGGACATTAAAGCAATTTATTTGTGATCAAACAAAGGTTCCCAAAACATGACAGAGGATGGGGCAAGGTGGTTGTGCCAAACAAAATAACTGAATACAACAAACCTTGGCCTGAGTAAATCACTACCTCAAAAACCAAACTAGAAACAAAATCTAACTCCCTTCTCTAAAAAGCAGCTTTAAATAACAAACACAGGGGCTAGCAACAACCACCTCACCTAGTGTGCTTAACAGAGATTTCTTGAGTTACCTGACGTCCACATCCTCATCACATAACTTTCACCAAATGCAAAAAAGAGTTTGGTCACAAAAACATACAGACAGCTTAGGCACAGAACAAAAGAGAGACTGGCAGGACATCCTCTTTGAGGACGATGCCGACAGATGATTGGCCAGGTCAGAGTGAGGGAACCAATGAGCATCCTGACCCTTTGCAGCGGTGGTGATCAGTCGTAATGCACAGTTGGAAACACTCGGGTCATTACCAGCTGGAAAAAAACACAAGGGAGGAGGGAGAAAACACGGGAGAAAGAAAACACACAGCATTGTGCCCCTGACTGGCACGTAACAACATCTTTATCATACCATCTCCAAATTATGGTGTTTTCGGCCCCTTTTCGAAACTTTCTATGACCAAAAAAGCAAGGCTATAGTGTGGCAAAAATGTCAAAAAATGACATGTCACAAAAACAACTGGAAACCACATTAAACCACATAAAATAGCCTTCAAAGACACACCATAGCATAGAAAGTTTCGAAAAGGCCCCAAAACACCAGAATTTGGCATGTTGAAAAAATGGCAGAAAAAGCAAGGCTATAGTATGGCAAAAATGTCAAAAAATGACATGTCCCAAAAACAACTGGAAACCACATTAAACCACACAAAATAGCCTGCCAAGATACGCCATAGCATAGAAAGTTGCAAAAGGGGCCGAAAACACCATAATTTGGGATGTTGAAAAAATGACCAAAAAAGCAAGGCTATAGTATGGCAAAAATGTCAAAAAATGACATGTCCCAAAAACAGCTGAAAACCACATTAAACCACATAAAATAGCCTTCAAAGACACACCATAGCAAGAAAAGTTGCAAAAGGGGCCAAAAACACCATAATTTGGGATGTCGAAAAAATCACCAAAAAAGCAAGGCTATAGTATGGCAAAAATGTCAAAAAATGACATGTCCCAAAAACAACTGGAAATCACATTAAATGACATAAAATAG
>NW_024613743.1:0-2104 GCF_008729295.1 Plectropomus leopardus
TATTTTTTAGATTTTAGACAAAAAAAACTTTAAAAAGTGTTAAATTAGTCTGATCTCTCAGAGTTACGGAATATTAATTTATTAATTTATATATCACAAAAAAGTAACTGTAAAACCTAAATAGATAAATATATATTAAAAATGCTAATAAAAAGTAAAGTTCAGTCCAGAAACAAACTGAAGGACAAACAGTCTTTAATTTTATGCACGTCACTGTTTACTGTTTGCTGTTTACCGTCACCATAGCAACCTGGTTGACTGACAGCAGGACACCTGGTGTGTGTGTGTGTGTGTGTGTGTGCGCGCAGTACTGAATCTATACCATAAATGACTGACAGTGTTTAGATTCACTCAGTCACACGACCAGCAGTCATCTGATACAGCACACAGCAGCTAGTGTAACACTGTGTGTGTGTGTGTGTGTGTGTGTGTGTGTGTGTGTTATTAAGTGCACTATACGTCTCTGCCCGGTGGAAATAAAAAAATGTCAACATCTGCAGCAAACCTGCATCAGCGTCCCGTTCCTTGTGCTGCGTTCAGATGAGTTTCTCGTGTATTTAAATCTTTGGATTCTGATCAAACTTTTCTCGTCATGTTTGCCTTGTTTACTTTTATTTTTACTTTCTTTTTTGTTTGTTTGTTTGTTTGATGTTTTTCTTTTCGTTTTTCTTTACAAATTTCAGGTAATTTTCAATAGCTTTTCTTTACTAATGTCTTGCAAATTTCTGCATCATTTTAATTATCATAAGTATATTTCAAGAAATTTGCTTCTGTTTTATTTTTTTCTTCCATTTTTTTCTGATTTTCAAATAATCTTGTACCTCATACTATTTTTTTTTCAGCTGGTTTTTATGGTTTATATTAATGACTTATATTAACATACTTTTTACTCCTTCCTTGTGGTAACTTTATTTTGTGAAATCTTTTTATCTTTTGTTTTTCAGTTGTATATTTTGATTTTGTATTTTTGTTCCATGTTTGGAACTTTTGTTGCTGCCCGTCTCAGCCAAGACACTCTTTAAAAAGAGAGCTTTTTCTGGTAAAATAAAATAAAATAAAATAAAATAAATACGTTTTCTTTTTCCAGAAACTCTGTTTTCAGTGTTGATGTGTAGACCCGGAAATAAGTATTTTGTCTTGTGGAGGGTCACATTTAGTAAAGGTGGACGTGACCTAAATCAGTAGTTCCCAACTGGTCGGTTGGGATTAAAAAGTGACTTTTGTACTTGACTATTACTTTTTTGTACTACTGTTATTGTACTAAAAACGCACTTTATTTTGTTTTGAGTCTCATTTAACACACGAAACTGTTTATATTTTTTTTGCTTTTATTGCTCTGTTCTTGGCGTTACTTTAAAATGCTTCAACAGTGTTTTTATGTCACAGGTCTTGAAGCAATAATATGCAGTTTTTTGGTTTCAGTGCTGCTATATATTTACTGGATTTTAAGTAATTGCACTTTATTCTTGCAGTATATTTTATTTCACTGCCCACGTGTTCACGTTTACTGAAACCGAACTGAATATGTGGTCATTTCTCTTTCTTCATGTGTGGACGTGAGCCATCGACTGAGGGGAAATCTGCCCCCTGTGGTTACACCAGCTGGGAACCACTGACCTAAATAGTGCTGCTCTAACCTGCTCATTATACATCGGTCGTGCTCCCACATAAATTAACAGTTAGTCGTCCACTATTTTAAGGAACAGAGGCATCAGAATACAAAGGTCACTGCTACAGGAAAGCCTGCGCTTAATTTTTCATTTAAGGCTTCTTATTGGCCAAAATCACCATCATCGTCGTCCTCTTTATAGCCAACAACCAGATTTCATTAAAATAAACAGCAATATTACTAAAATCTTAATTTACTGAAAGTCTACAGAAACAAACTAAAAATTATAAAAACATCACCAACTCTGTTTTGGTTAAAATAAACTCTGAATTCATCTAGTTAGCTGTGAAAACACGCTGCCTCTATACACGCTGAAATGTAAATATAATAATTAAATGAAGTCTGGTGGGTTTGACAATGGCGATCTGTTTCTTTAACCCTTACAACCTTGACAAATTGTCTAGATTAAAAAAAAAAAAAACATGGGAATGAACA
>NW_024613744.1:0-1881 GCF_008729295.1 Plectropomus leopardus
ACTCTAATTGTGAAAATACTGACAATTAAAATATTAACACTACTCTTACTCTACAGTAAAAGTACTAATGCTGAGACTTTTGGCCTTTATTCCCACTTTGTGTACTATAACGCGTCTCTAGACGCTATTCTATGTCGTTTTGAGCTATTTATAGAGCGGTCAAATTTTGACTTTTTTCCACATACTATATTCAAGTCAAGTCAATTTTATTTATAGAGCCCATTATCACAAAACATGGTTTCTCTCAGAGGGCTTTACAGTGTTCGACATCCCTCTGCCCTCAGACCCTCACATCACCCGAGGAAAACCCCCGAAAAAGAACCCCTGAAACGGGGAAAAAAAGGAAGAAACCTCAGGAAGAGCGGCAGAGGATGATGATGCTTATTTCATTAAAATGTAGTCTAATTTTGTGGTATTTGTGTATTTTGCTTGTGTCAGAAGAATTTTGTTAATTTTTTGATGAAAAAATTACTTTATTTTAGGAATTTGATACCAAATACCCTCAAAACTCAGCAAATAATATTAATATAAATATGAACAAATCTGTATCAGGAGCCTTCAGCTATCATAAATATTACATAGAAGTAAGAGGTTTATTCTATGTGGAGACGTCTGCTCAGAGCCAACTAAAGACCATATGAGAACATTTTTATGACAGAATCAAAAAGAAGAAACGCAAATACTTTCATAGAGACATGTAGTACTAGTATATATACACTATATTATTTATGCTCTAACAAAGTACTCAAAGGGTTTTGAAGCTGGTATATAAATAAATGGGACAAATTATGTCTAACCAAGAGAAAAAGTTTTTTAAAGGATTCATTTATAAGAAATAAAAACAAATCATGCAATATTCATCAAATCTTCTGATATGCTCACGTATTTTTTTAATGTGTAAACTTGCCCTGCGTCAGGAAATAGCCGTGCTGTCTCAGACGAGAATTCACAACTTAAAAACAAAAATGAATAAATAAAAATGAATAAGTCATCAACCAGGTTTGAAGTAAAATGAAATAAAATAAAGAGAGTTCTGACTTAGTTTTGGAGTAAAATAAAATAAAAATCACTCTACTAGACTTGATTATAGTTTATTGTGATTTTTACAACCCCGTGAATGCAGTGATCTTACATGAGACATTTGATGAATTTTTAAAAGGGAAACTTTTCTATTTTTCAACCTGGACTTTATTTTCTCTCCATGTTTCTGTGTCACAGTGTGTGATGGGAACGGCATCATGCAAATAATTCTGACAGAGAAATTAAATGATAAAAATCTATTTTTTTCTGAACCTTTCACTTGTTCTGCTGTTTTTTGTGTCCAAGTCTCACCAAAGGAAGAGTTTCATTCTGAAATCTTGCAGAGAAACCTTTAAAACCTTTAAAACTGTCACTGAAACTCTTCTGTCCAACTCTCACCGATGTTTCCATCGTTTTGCATCCCGTCGCCTCTGCAGATTTAAGAGCGAGGCTCCTTGTTAGCAGAAAATAAGACTGCTGTTCCTATCAGTCACTCAGACACAAAAACGTGAGAAAAAACGATCCTGTTTGAAAAAAATCTGCGTTTACCTTTAACGTGACAACAACAAACAAGCTGGCATAAGAGAAATACTTGTTATTTTAACCCACTTCCTGTCCGTGCCCTCAGTTTCTACAGCGCTAACATGAAGAGAGGGATGATGGCTACAGCAGCTCCACGTAGTTGGCGGGGAACATGCCGTAGTGTCCGTCAGGTCCGTATCCTCTCCACCAGCCCTCGTCAACCATCTCTATCCCCGTTATGACGTCGTTGGGGTCAAAGGTGATCTCAGTGTCATCGGCTTTGGAGCAGAGTCACAGTAAGACGAGCAGCAGCAACACAGTAAGACGAGCAGCAGCAAC
>NW_024613745.1:0-1136 GCF_008729295.1 Plectropomus leopardus
CCCACCATTTTTTTAAATTTGGCAAAATTTAGCAGAAAAGGCACCAAGGCCACAGAAATATGATGCATATTTTAGTTAATGAAATATATTTTCATATTCTGTGTACAGGCTACATATTTTTGCAATTGAAAAATTGAATGAAAACTTTTAAAAAATAATCGCCATTCATTTCCATATAATTTTTAGTCAGAGACACAGGAGCCACTGGAGAGGAGCTAAAGAGCCGCATGTGACTCTAGAGCCTCAGGTTGCCTACCCCTGATTTAGCCTCATGCTGGACAGAGAGGAGAGAGGAGAGGTGCTGACCCAAATTAAATTGCTCTGTGACCACTTTGGACTGTAGTTTACCAGGAACTGTGACATGTAGTTCTTTTAACCCTTTAAAACCTGAGCAAATTCACTTGATTTCTTAAAAAAACATAGGAAAAAAAAAACTGAGCAAGAAAAGAAATTACTCAAGAATTAGCAAGACATTAGTAAAAATTACAAGAAAATAGGCAATATTTCAAAAACAATAAAGTGAAAATTGAACTAGATGGCCTGAAAAGAGTGCTCACCAAATTCTAAAAAAAATTAATAATAATATTAAAAACAAAAGAAAAATCACCAAGCTTTTTTTCACCCACGACATTTTACCCTAGCTTATTTTGAGGCAATTTTGTAAATCTACTAATTTCTTGAAACATGGAACATTGTAAACATACAGTGGTTAAATGGATTGCATTTTTGATGATATTTACTATGTGTATGAAATAATTATATTTATGTGTTTAATTGCAGCTCTCGTGACAATAAAGTGGCCCTTAGAGCAAACCCACCGTAGCTTATGAGTAAAAAATAGATAAATAAAAATAACAAATGTTGCACACTTCAAATTAGTTTGGTTGTTGTGTTGCCTATTTTGTTACCGTACAACAGGCTAAAAGTGGTCAAAAGATTAGGAGAGCTATGAAAACCTTTAAACCAGGACTGACATCTCTTTTCTTGTGCTGCTTTCAGAAGCCTTTCACAAGAACTTAACCTCCGAACCCAAAGAAAATTGGTGCCATTTCTTTGAAATGTTCAACAAACTGCAAGAAATTAGTAGAATTTTTTTAACTGCTACGAGGAAATTCTAGGGGGAAAAAAAAAACAAA
>NW_024613746.1:0-1549 GCF_008729295.1 Plectropomus leopardus
GGTAAGGTGAGGCTTCGTAGAGCTTCTGCTGCAGCTCCATCTCTCCAGTGTAACCACGTGACGGAGCCACTTAAAGTTCATCCATGAGGTTCCTCAGTAATATGTGAAACTGTCTTTTCTCTAACTTCTCTCTCTGTTTTCTTTCTCTTCGTCTGTGTGTGTGTGTGTGTGTGTGTGTGTGTGTGTTTGCAGCTGAACTGGAGTTTGTTCAGATATTACTAATCCTGCTCGTGATGACCTTCATGATAGTTGTGATCATCTGCCTACTCAACCACTTTTGGCTGCCAGCCCTGGCCTTCCTCAGCAGGCTCAGCCACACCCAGAGAGACCGGGCTACGCAGATAGTAGGTGTCACTACACTCAGAGAGGCTCATAGGTTAATCATTCCTCTGATCAGTAGATCCATTCACAAGAAAAGAGGCAAAAATCAGAATTGCCCTACATGGTTGGACTTTTTGGGCCTTATGTTAACAGTTGAAGTATTTAGACTTAAGTTTTGTCTAAATATGTGACAAATATTCATATTCATATCATTTCATGTACCTTACTCTTTACATATCTCATGAATTGATGTCATGTCTTTTTTTAAATGAAAAAGTTATGTGAATAGTTGTGTCATCCAGTGGTTTTAATGTTTTTAATGATAAATAAAGATGCATAACGACAGGGTTAAATCTTTTGTTACTGTAATTTGAAATTGTGGAAAAATATCTCTGATCCCAATTCATGATTTTAACCTCCCCGCAGATTAACAAAGGGCTATTAAACAAAGAAAAAAAGAAAAAAACATGAATATAAATTACAAAATACAATAAGGAGTAAACATACGCTAATACATGAATATATTTAATGTGTATGTGAACACATACACATTAAAAAACAATTAAAATTAAAAAAAAGAATATAAAGTGCAAATACAAAAAGTAAAAGAGTAAAGAAGAGAAAAAAATCTTTTGATTATCAGCTGGCATAGACACTGATACCTATCGTAGTCTGTACTGATATATCTGTAATCAGATACAACTGGCCAACAATATCGAGCTCTGAAATCCAGGTGACCTCGGGTAGCTCGGTTTGCGCTTCAGTTCATTAAAGTTACAAACAGACAAAAACAGAACCTAAATATTTCTGGGACAGGGGTGAGTGTTCATTGTCGATCACAATGTCCTCTTCTCTCAGTCCCTGGTGATTGCCCCTAGACCTGTCCTCTTGAGAATGCAACCCATCAAGAAAGACAAATAACAACCTGCACTTCATTAAAGTCTTTTAATCATTTTATAATTGAGTCATCTGTAATGGCCATTCGTTTAATTTTCTCTCTGTCTGTTTCAGGATGGCAGCGTGTGGTCAGACAGTGTGCTGACTCAGCAGAGAAATAGTGAGGTGAGTAATGAGCATCATTGAGCATCACGTAAACCATTAATTTCACGAAGCATTGAGTGAGGTAGAAGGTGAGTATTCCTGTAAGTCTAGCCTGCCATTATATTATGTTACATTATATTATATTGTATTGTATTGTATTGTATTGTAATGTATTGTATTGTGTTGT
>NW_024613747.1:0-1055 GCF_008729295.1 Plectropomus leopardus
CTTACTATAGTCTTGGATTTTTGGTCAAATTTTCGACCTACCAAATTTAGCTTTTTTTGTTTCTTTTTGCAACTTTGTTTGCTATGGCGTGTTTTGGCAGGCTATTCTAAGTTGTTTCCAGCTGTTTTCAGCATTTTTTGGGACATGTCAAATTTTGACATTTTTGCCTTACTATAGTCTTGAATTTTTGGTCAAATTTTCAACATGCCAAATTATGTTGCTTTACGCTGTTTTTGCAACTTTTTTTGCTATGGCGTGTTTTGGCAGGCTATTGTCAGCTGTTTCCAGCTGTTTCCAGCAGTTTTTGGGACATGTCAAATTTTGACATTTTTGCCTTACTATAGTCTTGGATTTTTTATCGTTTTTTGGACATGCCAAATTTTGCTTTATTAGGCTGTTTATGCAACTTTCTTTGCTATGGCGTGTTTTAGCAGGCTATTCTAAGCTGTTTCCAGCTGTTTCCAGCAGTTTTTGGGACATGTCAAATTTTGCCATTTTGGCCTTAGTATAGTCTTGGATTTTTGGTCATATTTTCAACATGCCAAATTTAGCTTTTTTTGTTTTTTTCTGCAATTTTCTTTGCTATAACATGTTTTGGCAGGCTATTGTAAGCTGTTTCCAGCTGTTTTCACCTTTTTTTTGGGCCATGTCAAATTTTGACATTTTTGCCTTACTATAGTCTTGGATTTTTGGTCATGTTTTTGACATGCCAAATTATGCTGTTTTTGGCTTTTTTTGCAACTTTCTTTGCGATGGCGTGTGTGACAGTGTGAGGAACCGTGGGTGAGGGTGTACCCAGGAACAAACACAGAGACAGGTTGTGGAAATGATATCAAGGTGCTTTAATGAAGGGAATTATTACGAGGGAGGGAATGGGGATGAGGGCAATGGAGCCACAGATCGTACAGGCAAAGGTGGCAGGTGATGCTGGTGAGGTGGATGGTAGCGACGATCCTGAGAGGGTGGATAAGGTGAAGGACTGAGGATGATGATGAGGGGTTGTGGGGTGAGATGCTGGACCTTGAAGATGGGAGGCACTGGACGAAACACACAAA
>NW_024613748.1:0-1089 GCF_008729295.1 Plectropomus leopardus
CGTCTTAATGTGTCATCTGTTAATATGGAGTTATTTAATTACTCTGTATACTGCAGTAAAGCATCATCTGTGATTATACATTAGAATTTATTTGTTCAGAATACTTTGTATAAATAATTCAAATTCACTAAGTAACCAGCAAATAAATGAATCAAATAAATATAAAAAATACTCTGAAATGTACTGGAATAGAAGTTGAAAGTAGCATAGAACTGAAACACTCAAGTACCTCAAAATTATACTTAAATACAGCACTTGACTAAATGTGCACAGTTTAATTTCCACCACTGCATTATTGCCTGCATTTAATGAGGATGTTATGTCATTGGTGTGTGTGTGTGTGTGTGTGTGTGTGTGTGTGTGTGTGTGTGCGCGCGTGCTCCTATAGGCGTCCCTCAATAAGCTGATGGAGACTCTTGACCAATCAGAGCCATACTTTGTCAAGTGTATTCGCTCCAACGCTGAGAAGGTAAAATCTGCTGCAGAAGAGTCGTCACATTAATACAGCTTCTCTCAATGACTGACTGCTGACTTCTGATTTTATTAACCTTTTCTGTCTCTCTCTGTCTCCATCAGCTGCCTTTGCGATTCAATGACAGCCTGGTGCTCCGACAGCTCAGATACACAGGTATGCTGGAAACCGTCCGGATCCGACAATCAGGATACAGCATCAAGTACACCTTTCAGGTAATCCTCAGCTACTAACATCTAACAGCAGATCTATCAGTCCAGGCTGTGTTAGTGTTACAATGTTGTTTGTTTTTAGCTTTGAGTTTGTAAGCAGAATTAGTATTTTTATTTATACAATACAATTATACATTGTATTGTGGCTTTTTAAGTATGTTTATAACTGCTTATCTTCATGCAGCTTTGTCATGCTTTTTGTAGCTGTCTGTTTGAGTGTTTTCCTCTTGGACATCTGACATTGTCTGTTAAAGTACACTGCAAGCCTCTGAAAACACACACAGTCAAATTATTTGTATGCCTGGAAGCACTTGACCGATGGAGCAGATTACCTTTTATTGCTGCATAAATACGGCTGGATGTTAAGATTTATAGTTATTAATCTATGAGTCATTTTTTTTATTT
>NW_024613748.1:1119-1528 GCF_008729295.1 Plectropomus leopardus
AATAAATGATAAATAATAATAATAATAGTAATTATTCTATCGTCTTAATGTGTCATCTGTTAATATGGAGTTATTTAATTACTCTGTATACTGCAGTAAAGCATCATCTGTGATTATACATTAGAATTTATTTGTTCAGAATACTTTGTATAAATAATTCAAATTCACTAAGTAACCAGCAAATAAATGAATCAAATAAATATAAAAAATACTCTGAAATGTACTGGAATAGAAGTTGAAAGTAGCATAGAACTGAAACACTCAAGTACCTCAAAATTATACTTAAATACAGCACTTGACTAAATGTGCACAGTTTAATTTCCACCACTGCATTATTGCCTGCATTTAATGAGGATGTTATGTCATTGGTGTGTGTGTGTGTGTGTGTGTGTGTGTGTGTGTGTGTGTG
>NW_024613749.1:0-1508 GCF_008729295.1 Plectropomus leopardus
AATGTGGCCTCATGGAGTCAGATGTGATGTAAATGTACAACAGAAGAGGTTCGAGGATTGAGCTCTGGGGAACTCCCAACATCACGTACATTCATAAAAAATCACCAGACAAGCTGAGGATCCACTGAGAGCCCAGCTCGGTGTCCCGGTCTGACCAGCAGTATTTAACGCTCACCTTGTCTAAAGCGATGAGATGTTACCTGCAGGCCTCACCTGTGGCCTCTCTGCTGTGTGTGTGCGGTGCAGCGGCGGCAGGCGTGTGCGTGACAGTAAAGACAGAGTAAACAGAGGTGGGGGTGAAGCTGCTCTGCAGGTCTATTCAGAGCTGTTCTGCTCGCTGCAGTCTAAATATTAATCCCTCAGATAGCAGCGCGCTGACCTGGATACTCACACAAAGGCCGTCAGGTGGACAATACACGCCTCGCCGCCGCCACCACTTTGTGTTTCCTGCGTGCTGTATCGCAGTCATTTCCAGCTCTGATAAGACACCGTGTCTTTAGATAAAGAGACACTGGCCTACTTTTCTGTCTCTCACCTGACTGCAGGTATACTGAGGTCATAACATCAACCGGCCAATCAGCTCTCAGATCTGTGGATCTGTGCGATGACATCACCCGCTGCATTTATTACAGTAATAATCTCAATAAAAGTGTCCCAGACGTAATTAAATGCTTCACGTGTGCAGCTCGATGACAATAAAGCGTCTCATTCAGTTCATCTAAAAGGACTGCAGCAAATGTTTCATTTAATTATTGATTTATCTGCAATTTATCTGCAGATTATTTGATCAATCAGTCCCTTAATCATTGAGATAAAATAATGAAAGAATCCAATCTGACGTCTTTAAATGTTTTGTCTGACCAACAGTCAGACAGTTCAATGAGATATAAAACAGAATATTTGAGATATTTGGAAAAAAACTGACACCAGAGAACAGAGAGCTCTTAAAAATAACTTCACTGATGAACCGATTATTAAGATATTTGCAGATTTTGATTATTTTCAGTTTGTCATGTAAACCCTCTTAACTCTGAGTTTTTAGAAAACTGCACCGAACCGAAGTCCTCGAGTCTGCAAACATATAACATGAACGAGTTTTTTTTCTTGTTTCCTTTGTGGTAGAAAGACGTCTCTTTTCTTAATCGCGTCTGCAAAACTCTGATTGAAAAAAGAGCCGTCGACAAACAGAAGAGACGCGATCATCATCTCGTGCCAGATTTAGAAAAATGTCTCAGGTCAGATGTAAACAAGCAGTCAACTGACAGATCTGAGGATGAGTAAATGTTGTCTTTGTATGTTTCTGCATAGCAGGGATACATTATATATACATATATATATATACATTTCTACATTTTTATTTAATGTGCTGCGTTCATTAAAACTTGTGTCTTTACGTTTCAACAACACTGTGAATAACGTTATATTCAGGCACAAAAAACACTCGGTTATTAAAAGATCATATGTATGTGTATGTATGCCTGAACAGAGACAGTTTAATGAGAAACTCA
>NW_024613750.1:0-1390 GCF_008729295.1 Plectropomus leopardus
TTTTTAAGGATATTTAAAATTTATTCAGACGATTATTTATGATTATTTTTCAAGTGACTGTTTAGACATTATGGGAAGGAGAAGAGAATGAGGAAAGGAGAACAGGAGAGAATCAGAATCATGCCAACCTGCAACCATACAGATAAGAGGATAGTATACACATTTATAAGCCTTTAAAGTTGTCTCTAAAAGGTTCAAAATTAGTCTTTTATGGTGGAATTAAAATATATGATATCTATAGGAGCATAATATATCAATGCAATCCACGTGTATTTGTTTCAAATAGTCAATAGGAAGGAGGTGTGTGTGTGTGTGTGTGTGTGTGTGTGTGTGTGTGGGAGTTGTTGCTGGACTAATCTATCTTCATTAGCAGAACAGGTCCTGAGTGACTGCTGTCCTTTTGCCCTTTGGCTCAGTGCTGCTGTCTCAGAAGCTCAACAAACACCCCTGATACCACTTTACAAAGGAAGCGGGTCGAATTAGAAAGGTGAGTCAAAGTCAGAGCCGGCAGCTCTCGCCTGCAGGAGTGATACCGGCCCCAACAAATTAGTGGCAGAAAGCTGGTGGGTCGGGGGACGGGGAGAGGCAGATAGAGAGAAAGGGAGCGCATAGAAAGGAGCAATACAGTAGAAAGTTTTTTTTCTATAACAAGACTAAAGTAGCACAACTGGCAGCAAAAGAGCTCTTAAATTAATGAAGTCAGTTCCCTGGTGTGCCTTTAAAGGGGAAATCCACCAAGCCTATTGTTGCAGCTCCACTGTTGTGTATTGATTAGCTGCAAATTCAAATGAAGGTGAACTCTTGGGAGAGGTTTGAGGCTATGTTGAAGCGAGCCGTGCTTTCCTTGTCTCCTCTGGCAGAGGTGCCAGCTGCGGGGGCTGGATCTGACACGCTGGTGTAAAGGATGCTGACTCTGCTGCCATCTGAAGCTGAATTAAAAGAGGCAAAAGGCTTTTCATGGCAGTAGAAACTCTAAGTGAAATGCTGGCCGATACGGATGAGAGCAAGAAGGTGTACAGTATAATTTTAAGAGAGAGATTAGTAAATAAAAAAACACAAAAACAAATATGAGCTGCAATAAGCAGCGATTTCGGGGACCTCAATAACTTAAAATCTTTGACAGCTCATGACGGATGCATGAATGAATGCGTTAACAAGCAAGCGGACTTGATTTAATTTAAAAAATTGGAAAGAAGGCAATGAGCCATTTTTAGAAAAACAAAAAAAAAATACAGTTCCTCTATGAACTCTGAGGGAAAATGTCAAAAGTATGAGTTAAATTTCGAAAGAAATGTTACTCTGATGTTCAGAATTCAAAAATTGATCTTAGAAGTGTAGTTTTTTTTCACTTTGTAATGCTTTATTTGTAATGCTAAAAAAGAACTGACCC
>NW_024613751.1:0-2253 GCF_008729295.1 Plectropomus leopardus
TAACAGTAAAAGATAATAATAATAATATGAAAAATAAACAGAAACAAAAAGAAGAAAAAAACAAAAACACATCTACTTATACGAAGTTTGCTTACATACTTTAGTACATTTAAACAAAAAAATCAAAAAAACAATTTGTTGTAAGGTTTTTGTGTGTATGATACTGCTGAGTGCACAACAAATTGCCTCTCAGGGATAATAAAGATATCCTGAGGCGTAACATGGCGTTGTAGCCTGGTTTAAATAAGCGTTGTATCATTTGGTTCATCTTGTGCTAGTGGTGGACGCGGTTTGTAGGGGCGAGTCATGTACGCCTCAAACAAAATGGAGTTGTAGCCATGCATGTCTCCAGGTGAACACTGTTAGCTCTGTCAGCACTGTTGCTGTTGACAGTGCTGTTTATACTGAAAGCACAGTTAGCAGCTAGCCACCAGTGCAGCCACCTCCATGTTGAGAACCATGCAACCTGAATCAGTCTCTGAATAACAGATATGCTCTGAATGTCATATTCAGCGTCTTTAAAAACATAAGATAATAATAGAGACACATGGTGTGTGGAAATAACAGGGCAGTTTAATGAATTAGATCTTTTTTTTAGAGTTGGAGAGTAGTTAAGTTGCATTAACTTTACTATTTCTCACATAAAAGCACAAAATTTGTATTCAAATATCATTTTCTCAGACTCTCACATCTTGATTCAGCTTCCTTTGATCACCCTCCTTTTTTACTGTCTCATCCCAAATGCTGCAGGAGTCCAGTCGATGCACCCCTCAACTGCCTCCACAGCCTGACTTCACTCTGCATGCGCGATACTCAGAGTTTAATCATCAGCTTTGTACACGTCAGATCATAAACAAACCTTTAATTTGCCCAGTTCACTTGGAGCAGAATGTTCCCTTTACCTCCTTTGCATTATTTGCTTTACATCAAACCAACTTAATCTTGTTTTTTTATTTGTTGGCACTCCACTTTTGCAGTCTGCACTCTGTGAAACTGCAGGTATTCATACAAAGTTACCAGGGTAAGCTTAAGTATAATGTACAGTATCTCACCTGAAAGAACCTTAGCTTTGCTTTTATTTGCTGTGACAACTTTCAAGGTAGTTTTTTTGCCCCTTGGCGCACACACACACACACACACACACACACACACACACACACACACAGATGTATGAAACACCTCTTTCTTGCAATAACAGCACAGCACTGTGAAGGGAAACAGAAGGTCAGCTAGTTTAGATAGCTGCTAGATACAGTACCATAAGTTTTGCTCGGTGAGTGCCTGTGTCCTTCACTGTTCTGAGCTTTCTGTGGCTGCACTAAATTATTTAAGAGACAGCAGTCATTTCCGAGGAAGCCCAACAGACTCTCTCCTCTGTGTCCCATGAGCCCAAGTAGAGGCAGACGGGTAGCTGGGGCAACGATGCCGGAAATAACACACATGGCAGAGAAATTTGTCTGTAGTGGCTTTAGCACAGTGCCCGTATCTAGTTCAGAGACTCCCGCTGCAAGTGAGTCAAGGTTTCCAAGCAGATGTGCTGATGCCAGGCAGGAACAAAGGCCTCTTCTCTCGGAGGATGTAGGATCACAGTGGAGAGGATGGCTGTGTGTCTAAAGAGCATTTCAGAGTGGTGGGCGCAGCCAGGTCCAAACAAAAGAGGCTCAGTACTCGACTCAACCTCTGCTGCCTCATTGGCTCGCTGCCAGCGCCCCCACTTCCCCACACTGAGACGCCTCTCCTCTGTGGAAAGTGACAGTCCATCTTTCCTCATCCTCAGGCATGACCAATCAACCCTGTGAAGGGTGATGGATGATCACGGAGTCCTCTCACTCTTGCTTCCAGCACTCTGCCACTTCAATCTTTTGTTACGCACCTATCACCCTGCAAATCCATGTGTGCAGAACCGTACAGTGTTTTTTCCCCCTGCACTCACCTGGGGAAATACCACAGTGCATATATTTGCACTTTAAATTGTTTAACACTCGCCCACACACAAACAGTTATGGCAAAGTTGTGCTTCTGCAGAATGATTAACCCAGTGAAACCTGGGTAACTTTTCTTGTGCTGCTGTCAGATGCCTTTCACAAGTATTTAACCCTTTGAAGCCTGAACAAATTGGTTTGATTTCTTTCTGGAACATGGGGAAAAGGTAAAGAGTAACTTGGCGAGAAATGTCCAGCAAATTGCAAGAAAGGAGTAGATGTAGAGAAAAATTTGGAAAAAAAAATCGAGGGCAAAATGTCTAAAAACATT
>NW_024613752.1:0-2504 GCF_008729295.1 Plectropomus leopardus
GTGTGTGTGTGTCTTATCCTATCTGCCCTAATTTGTATATTGCCATCCTTTTCATAAACACCATTAGAGGGCAAATAGGTGATCATAAACTGGAATGGCTCTCCCTCCCATTTGCCCAGACAATTACGATAAAGTGAAGAGATTAAGCAGAACATTTTTATTGGCCTCGGCCTCTTTGAAGACTAGTGGAATATCTTCCTCTTGTCTCTTTTGTGCAGATTATTCTGCTGAGCTGTGCAATGTGGCTCACTGAGTTATACATTCACTGAGTTTTGTTGTTATACAGGGAACAATCACAATATCCTTTAGAGAAAAAATAGAGAAAAGATTACTACATGGATAGTAAAAGCAAGTTCAATTGTACATTTTATGCAAGTGCAGAAGTTTTAATGAGCAATATATAATAATCAGAAACCTGAAAATCAACTACAGCAGCATTGATGGTAAAGTGCTTTTCTGTGATACATTTTCCCCTTCATGCCTTTATCCCTATTTATAAATTTTCTATTTGTGCACTTCATTTAGTCCGCTAACATGCTATTGGCCTGTCATGTTAAATTACATGTTCTACATATGATGAAGTCCAGTTGCCAGTTGACCCTGTCACAGGCAGAGAAAGTTGATATGAGCAGAAAAATGAACCACTCTGTTGTTTAAAACCACCTGAGCTGTAACAGACAAAAGAAATCTTTCATCCAACAGCCAACATTTGCCTGTTTTCTGTTTTGTGTCCATTTTCATTGTTAAATAGCGGGGATTTAAAACCAAAATGAAAATCCCCTTTCTTTGTATTGTTTATTCTGCCTTTTCCCATATCCGCTCCCGCTCCGTCTACAGCCTCCCACCCCTATTCACCATATTCCCGGATGCGAGCGGCTTGGAGCCAGCGATAGACTGCAGATGAAAGGGGAGAAAGAAGGGGGAAGATGGTAATGAAGCGGAGGAAAGAGACAAGAGGTCCCTGTGGGGACTCTGACGCCTCCCGGGACTTGTTTCACTGTCAGACCACGCTGGCCCCCACGTCCACAGCTCCCTGTGGAGAAGATGTGTCGGAGGATGTTCTGGGTCAGCCATGGGAAGAGACCATGTCTGAACAGATAACGGCTTTCTGCCAAATTACCACTGATGCTTTTGATGTTGGGGAGTGTAAATAAAAAGAACGTGGCTTGAAACAAGGACTGGAAACTAGTCTAGAGTAGCTGAAATGGTCTGAATCAGACTTTACAATTACTATGTGTGTGTAGGTGAATCCTCACATAAATATTGCAGGAGAAAGGAAGCATATGGAGACGAAAGGCTCATTAATTAGATGAACAATGTCTAGAATATTTCTATACATCCTCCAAACTCTTTGAATGGGGACTTATGTTTTCCTTATTTTCTGTCATATACGTAATATTACAATGTCAGATGTTCATATTAAATGTGGCCAAAGTGTCAAATAATGAGGTAAACATATGTAAAAGTAATCCATGTGAGCCAAACCCTCAGGTTTCAGACCTTTCTGAATACTCTGTTTACAATGATTTATTCTACTTTTGAGACAAGCTGATTTAAGTTTGTGATGGATCTCTTTATATGGTTGTCTGCTCCAGTTATGCTACTTGGGTGTTTCCATTGTATACACTGCTACATGTAGCTACATGCTAACATCAGGAAAACATTAAACTTGGCCACATCCACACAAATCGATTTTTGTTTTGCAAACACATAACTATTGCTACATTTACATGTAGCATTAACACCACACCTGTGTTTTCGAACCCCCAAAATGGAGACCTTTGAAATTGCTGCTGACATTAAGTTTGAAAACTCTGAGGTTGCGTTTTAGTCTGGATTGGCAGACACAGAAACTTTTGAAAACAATACGCATCAAAACGCAGACACTCATGTTCACGATTGGATTTTATCATGTCATGTCAAGTCAAAACATTACATTAGCTAAATGTAGGTCTACAAACCTATTGTGATTTTATCCTTCTCGTGTAGGTTCTGTGTTCTCATTCCTTGCTTCCTCTGTTAATGGATAATGCTCCCGGTCAGTACCACTCTAATATGTCATCATATTTGCATTGCAACCACTTCCAATGTGTTTCAAACCACCTTGACTGCCCTATACTGATGTGTTACTTGCAGTGACAGTTCGAGTTAGTCATCAGTCCAAGCAAAGAAATCTCTTGTCATACTTTTCACCATCTCTGTAGCATTATCTATAACTAAGAAACCAACTGCAGAATAGACAGTCTGCCTCCTGTTTATATCCTTAGCATGTGACAGGGTGCATGAATAGTCAGGTGAGATGTGTTTTTAGGTCTGTTAGTATGGAAAAAGATTATTTCTTAAATGATGCTACAAAAATCATGTGTACAGAAAACATTTTGCTTTAAAATACCATTTTAAGATGAAAGTCTTTTAGCATGGAAGTGACCTTAGTTGCCAATGTTGTTAATTTCTCCCTGATTTCCCATCATATTCCTGCTGGAACATGTCCAGTTGTGAAAATT
>NW_024613753.1:0-1160 GCF_008729295.1 Plectropomus leopardus
GAGGTAAAAGTAGAGTCTATATTAGCCTTGCATTTATCCGGTGACATGAGGCGCGGTCCTTATAGAATGCTAAGGTTGCTCTGTGTCAGTTGCAAAAAGGCTACTGTTTGCTAACTGTTTCTCCCTAACAATTTGTCACTCATTTTTGTGTTTTCAGCTTGTTCCTTGGCCCAAAAATATCAATTGCTGCAGCTTTAAAGATTTAAGTTTTCAGGAAGAAAGAATGGGACTGGGATTGAGTGCCAGAGACTGGGTAGTGGAGTCAAAAGAGAGGGACTGGAGAGAGGGACTAACACATTGTTGTTTCTAGTTTTTCATGGGATTTGTTGACAAATTGAAAAACAGGAATTAACACCAGCTTTCTCGTTGAACTGTACAAAAGTCCTAAATTACCCAGCACTCGTGTTACAGCTGAGGCTTAAGTGGAGAATGTCTTTTGACTTTTATTTTTTCAATGTGTTCCTAAAAGAATGAAGTGTCTATAATCTCTAAAATGTTATTGTCATCTGATATTAGACCGTTATTAAGTGTTTTCAAGTTAAAACTAACTAATGTTGGCTATGCCTAGTACATATTCCCTAGAAGTGCTTCCATGGTAAACCAGCAGCACTCACACTAAATTACCTCAACTTGTTTTCTCCACCTAACAGCACTCCCTTTTCCCATCTGGACATTAACAGCATTTTTTAAATGATATAACAGAGAAAGTGTAATCCATGTGTGGGGTCATAAAACATGAACTGCAGCAGTTTATTTTGCTTTTTAACACCAAATACCACTCAATTTTTTTTTTTTTTTCGCGCTGTAAGTGAGATTAAGAGCGGCCAACAGCAGCGTGGAGCCGAAGTGTGAGATGAAGACTTCCCTACATCTGGTGAACCTTCTGCTGTATAACACAAAGTCTTTCTCTGGTATTATTTGGCCCGTCAAGTCTCAATTACAAGTCTTATTTGACTAATCTTGTGATGGAAATGGGCACATATTTCACTTACAGACATCCACAACTGCAAACATGTAATGGCAGCTCGAAAAGAAATGTTACAGCTGAGCTAAATGGATTAGCTTCCACAGAGGTGATCTCAACATAGCGACTGATTCGTGCTTGTGTGTGTGTGTGTGTGTGTGTGTGTGTGTGTGGTGTCATGTATGTGTGTGTGCCA
>NW_024613754.1:0-1159 GCF_008729295.1 Plectropomus leopardus
GCACCTCTGAGCTGCAGAACCTGAGGAGCTGTGTGTGATGAACACGCTGAGGCATATGTTCACACATATAACAATCAACTGCTGCCCAGTTTGCTGCCAAATGGCGACATGTTACCTTCTGCTGGTGACGCTGATGATGACCGAGAACGTGATCGAGACAGACGCGTTTAAGAATCTCTTCTCTCGCTCACGGCAAGGTTACATTTATCTGTAAAGAGGGGAAAAAAAAGCAGATTTGAGCCATTTTTCAAAATGATCCACATCTTTTCATTCATCAGGCCACTCGAGGGTTCATAAACATTTTTACCAAAACATTTCCAGGACTTATCCAGGACTTTTAAAGACCAGACATGCTCTGAAGTGGCCATCAATACTCCAATCATTCCTATTTCATGACCTTTTAAAATTTATATTATTCCAAAAATAATAATAATGAATTCCCAACAGGATTATAATTTAATATTTTTTAAGTCAAATAATGTTTTCAGCACTGGAGAGGTACTTTTTTTTATTTGGGCCTTAGGGTAGGGGCATACTACCTTAAATGGCTGCATTTTGTATTTATTTTTGTGTCATTTCTAAAAAAAAGTTATTGAAAAAAATTGTAACCTTTTTTTTTCGTTAAGGCCATTTTTAAAAACAAATAATGTAACTTTTTGAAGAAAACATTTTGGCTTTTTATTTTATTTATTTACTTTATTTTCCAGGCCTGGAAATTGTTATTTTCAAATTCCATGGTTTTTGCGGGTTTTACACGACTTTACAAAGTCTGTTAGTGACACTGAATGATAACAAAACTTTTTAAGTTTAAAGAAAAGATTTATTTTTTTGTAACCTTTCTGAAGAAAACATTTTTGATTTTTTTTTTCAATTTTCTTTCTTTTTTTGACAATTTCTCAAGAAACCTTTTTTTCTTTTTTCGCTTGGTTTTGTGAGTCAGTCATATTTTGTTCTAACTTTCACTTCTCCTGTTGGAAGAAAAAGACTTGAACATTTCACAGAATAAACCACATGTTGCATCACACAGAGACGCTGAAGGGCCCTGTGCATCGTTAAAAGACGCCGAGGGGGTGTGAGGGTTTTTGGTATTTGATGACGAGGGAATGACAGCAGGTCCGGTAAAAACGAACGCAGAGCTTACATTTTCATATATGAGAAT
>NW_024613755.1:0-2314 GCF_008729295.1 Plectropomus leopardus
AACACAAACACATGTGTACGAGTGTTGCCAGCATGTTTTTTGGGTTGTTTTTTGGGTTGTGTTGCAGCTCTTCCACCCTGCGCCGCCAGCTGAGCCTGAGATCACAGAGGTGGAGGAGGACACGGACCGAACGCCTGAAGAGACGACATAAAACCAACTAGCCACGTTCTGCCGGGCGCATTTCATAAAAAACTTAAATGTGTTAAATGCATGCAAAATGTGTGTAGATGTGTATTTATGTGGATATTGTGGTCATGTTGCTCATTTGACTTTTATAACATCACAGTTCAGTCAGGCGCTAAAAGTTGCTTTAAGTTTTACAACACTTAAGACAAGTACAAATGTGACAGCAAAACACGTGACGGATATCATCGAAAGGCAAATTTTGCTCTGCTTAGTCATCGACCTGCGAATTATTTTGTTTTGAGCCTTTTGAAACCAGAGCAAACCGGCTTTTCAAACATGGCCAATAGGCAACAAGACAAGAAATGGCAAAAAAAAGCAAGAAATTAGTAAAAAGAGAAATCTTTTTTCTTTGATTTGAAATTAAATTTGAATATAAATTAGAAGAATTCTACATCTCCCCAAAGCTAATTTTCAAACTTTCACTTGTAGCCTTTTAGTGTTTTTTTTTTTTTTGTTTTGTTTTTTTAAACGGTTTTTGTCAAGTTGCTTCAACCCTTGCTTTTAAAAGAAATCAAACACCTTTTCTAAGGTTTGTATGTACATTTTCTCAGCTTTGAAACAAAACAATTTGTGTCTGTAAATGAAAAGTGGTGAACTTCCCTCCATCTAACCAGAGTGTAGATATTGTCATACGTCCACTAAGTTATTTTTTAAAACAGAACGGGCACATTTTCATTTCACGGCACATTGTTCTTGTCTGATTATGTATGTAACAAATAAAGTTGAAAATCTAAAAAATGAAATTCTGGTAGCTGTTGGTTTTCTGTATTTATTCATTTTTTAAGTAAAAAATGAATAAATAAAAAAAGCTCCCTGAGGTTTTACAAAGGAAAAGTTCCTCCCAGGATGACTTTTGTTTTTGCACTTTTTAATGAATGAATTTTATCCGTGATCATTAAAGTAAAATGCCGATACAGATAATCGTCTAAATGCCAAATATTGGACCAAATAATCCACCATACTGATAATCTGACAAGCGCGACAAGAAATATAAAACAAATTCCAAGAAATCAGTAAAAGGTTAAAAGAAAATTACCTAAAAGTTTTATCTTTTTTAAAAGAGGGAAAACAAGAAAAGAAAATCATAATTATACATTTAAAATTGTGTAACAGAAAATAATGTATGCATAAATTTTTTTTCTCCCAATTTTCAACACTTTTTTTATTGTTTCTATTTAACTCTCTTTTCTGACGCTTTCAGGTAATTTTCTAATAATTTTTTAACTAATTTGTTACTAATTTTTGGGCCATGTCTTGCTCAGTTGCTCATGTTTTTGGGGGTCTGACGTCTCAAATGTGCATCTGTCAGACTGAAGCACAGTTTTCCCCTGACATTAATCATTTTTATCAGCAATTATTAAAATAAAATGGCGAAACAGACAATCTGCAAAATGCCACATATCGGCCTCGATAATCAACCGGGCCGATATTCTGTCGACCTCTCGTTCTAAGACCCGAAAATGCAGGTTTACTGTCAGCGCTGACTGAGGAGAACTTTCTGTTGAAAACACGAATCAGTAAATGAGGTGAGAGAGCTGCGTGTGCCCACCGTCGATTTTAAAGGTCACCCTCCTCTGTGTCGCTGCATTTCCTGTATGGCTTCAGTTGAAAGCGTCAGATAAGACGGAGCGTGAGCAGACAAACCGCACAGATCTGATCGATCGAACGAGACTTCCCCATGAAGAAATGAAACAGAAAAAGCCACAGCGTCTGCATGTTTGTAAAACAAAAATCTGAAATACATGAATTTGTTAGATTATCTTTCTTTTATGACTCAAAATATATTGACTTAATACTGAGGCCTTCAATTTGTAACCAATGTGTGTATTTACAGGAAAACACAGCCGCCCTCACACACACTAACAGACCACATAGAGTCCACTGAACCTAAACCACAGAGACCGTGTATGATAGCGTGCATCTCTACGAAAAAAAAAAAAGGTTCCCACACTTGCTCGGAAAACAAGTAAAAAACATTTCAAAAGACTTTCGAGGAGGCTACATGGAAAATAACATTTTAAAGTTAAACTTCTTTATATTGTTTAGGCACTTTATCTATTCAAAATGTGTAAAGATCAATCTGAGGAATTTTATTTATTTTTTTATGCTTCTAAGTGGAAGATGTGAG
>NW_024613756.1:0-2315 GCF_008729295.1 Plectropomus leopardus
CCTTGCCATTGATTACACAACGCAAGAGGAGTATAAGAACCGCTACACATGGAAACATAGAGTGACCACGGAAGCCATGCTTGCCTGTGCAGGCACCACGCTACTCAACTCTACTTTTATGGTGCATGCCCAAAGCTTCACTCAGTGGTGAAGCTCTGAGTAAACTGACTGCAACTGCAAGGCATCCTGGGTGATTTTTCGTCATGGTTCTTTTTTTTTTCTTTTTTTTTTATGTCACACAGCCTGTTATTTCTGTTGCAGAATAATGACCAATCTGTATCAATAATGAATCAAGGATTTTAAGGCTCACACCAAAATTATTTTCAGCAAAAGGCTTTTCAGACAGAAGGAACTTTTTTTTTTTACTTAGATATTCAATAAAAGCCAAATTCAGCAAAGCCACACACAAATGCTGGAGATATAAATCCCTGAAAATATCCCATGAAAAGAGTAAAATCAACAGTGTATGCGTCTAATAACATGTACTGTTTACATGTATCAAAGCCTGATATATCATCTTCCTCTTAGCCATAGAGTTGTGTTGTTGTCCAAAAACTACTGAAAACACAAGAATGAGATATTTTCAAAAAGTTGTCCATCGTCAGTAGGAACCAATGGGCTTGGAGCTGAGAGTGTCAGACGAAGCATTTTGAAAGTGTTGACAGAAATATGATAAACGTGCAGTATTTTATGCCTCTGTGGCGGTGACAGCCATGGCCGAAAGCATTATGTTTTCATGGTGTTATGTCTGCACGCCTGTCCCATTCTCCTAAATGCAATATCTTAAGAACGCCATAAAGGAATTCCTTTAAATTTGGCTCTAACGCCCACATGGACTCAAGGATGAACTCATTAGATATTGGCAAATTGTCCACTTAGATTTAAAGGAGTAGTTGACCCAAAAATGAAAACTCATTCATGATCTACTCACCCTCATGCCGATGGAAAGTTGGGTGAAGTTTTATAGTTCACAAAACACTGCCAATGTTTCACGGGGAAAAGTGTTGCACTCATCTCCCAAACTATTGAAGCAAATGGCCTTCTTAGGCAAACTGTGTTTTGTGATAATGGGCTTTATAAATAAAATTGAACTGAATTGAAAACTTTTTTCTGTGTGCAGCGGCCCTCGACAGTCCCGTGTATCGATATTTGGTGACACACACACCATCAGGACCGGTCAACGTGTCCGGCGACCTGCTGACGTTCCCCAGCCGCTTCTCCTTCCATTGTCTTGACATTATAGCGTTCTTCGGCGGGCTGGAGTCCACCCTGGGGAAACCTCTCTCAGAAAAAGACAAGAGCTTCCAGGATCTTATCACACACCACCTCATCAACTTCGCCAAAACAGGTGAGGATGCTTCTCAGTGCTTTGCATGTTAACTTCTGTGTGTCTTGTGGACTGGATGTTGCAGAGTCAAACAAGGACCACAAGTTAGTCAAGAGTTAAATGTTACCCCTTGATTTCAGCAGCAGTGTGTCGATGTTGTTACATCTGTGGCACTGTTTTGCTCCATCCTCCATGCAGCTCTATATCCCACCTGGAGCATCTGTGAGTGTTTCAGAAGTGTCCTGCCAGCTGATACTGTAGACTCTATGAGATTGTGCTTATTTATTTATTTTTCCTTGATTTTGTGGTCATTTTTCCTCAATTTTTGTGATTCTACCATGGCTGAGAATCAGAATCAGATTCAAAGTAGTTCCCTGAAGTGTCTGGTGGGCCATTTCAATACATTATACAGAGAGACAAAACGCAGATTTTCGCTAAATAGCAGTCAATAACTGCACTGAATTACAATATACACAGAGTGCATCATGTATGTCATCGATGTAGTTTCATTATTAAATGTTTTTTAAAGTAAAACGTGCGTATATTTGAAGAATAATGTGAACAACTAGGGTTAGATGATTAATGATTAATGTCACACTCGGGAGATTCACACATTTCAGCAGCTCTATGTGGACAAAATTGTTGGTACCCTTTGGTTAATGAAAGAAAAACTCACAATGGTCACAGAAATAACTTGAATCTGACAAAAGTAATAATAAATAAAAATTCTATGAAATTTAACCAATCAAAGTCAGACATTGCTTTTCAACCATGCTTCAACAGAATTATTTAAAAAAATAAACTCATGAAACAGGCCTGGACAAAAATGATGGTACCCCTAGAAAAGACTGAAAATAATGTGACCAAAGGGACATGTTAATCCAAGGTGTGTCCACTAATTAGCATCACAGGTGTCTACAATCTTGTAATCAGTAAGTGGACCTATATATAGGGCTACAGGTAGTCACTGTGCTGTTTGGTGACATGG